>NW_024711973.1:0-110000 GCF_018991925.1 Homarus americanus | reverse complement strand
TGGGGGAACTGGGCCGGGAAGTGGGGGAACTGGGCCGGGGAGTGGGGGAACTAGGCCGGGGAGTGGGGGAACTAGGCCGGGGAGTGGGGAGGGGTTCTATGCTGGGGCGTGGGGAAACTGGTCTGGGGAGTGGAATGAGAGGGTAGGCATATGGGTGGGTAGGTGCTTAACAATGCCTTGTGGTAACACTTTTCAGTGAAAGGTTATGGGAGAAACCCCAGACAATAAACCAGCTTGGGCAACATTAGGCAGATAATGGACACACGGGACACGTCATCTAGCAACCCCTGCAGTCAACTGCTCCAGGCAATACATGCTTACATACCTCCAATAAGACCCCAACGATGGAATAGGTGGAAGAGGTGACCAACCCGGGATGCAGCCTGTGCTTCTGCCTCACCACATAAATCAACTCACACGCAGCCATCACCCAACTCCTCATACTTTCCACCATCATCAGAACCCTAAGCCCCAAAAGTCCTATGGTGACAGACGAGTGGCGACGGGGACAAGCATATATCAGTGCCAGGAGTCTCTAGTCACAACCCTGCACATGGACGGCATAGAAAAGATGGTCATTTATGCACTAGGATCTAGGCAGCAGTGCAATCCGGTCCTGTCTATGCGACTGAGCAGCTCCTATCCAGGAGCCACTCTGCTCACCCCACATGGGGAAGGGTCTAGAAGAGATGCCCTAAACATAGCTAGCCTCTCTAAAACTGTACTTGATAGGGCAACCGTATCCGGTAAGGCCATCCTAATGCAGTCGAAAATATCACAACAGATCAAAATAAACTATGTAACCTCTTATGGCCGTTGCGGCATTGCATGGAATGTCAGGACCCTTCTGGATACTGACACAAATGAGCATCCTGAATTAAGACTGATGTGGAGATGTGGATATCCTGATTACCTAGCAGGCTCCTCAGCACCCAGAACTGACCCACCTCGACTATCCTCCGTCCCGTGATGAGGTAGCTATTGCCATCAAGCAGATGAAAAGTAACAAAGCCAAAGGGCCTGTTGGAATCACAGCCAAGGTATATAAAGTAGGAGGACCTCTGCTTACCAGCCGTCTCACTCTCGCTGCTGTCCATAGCTGGCAAGATTATTGCTTGAGTCCTCCCAAACAGACTTTTTTCTGAGTCGATACACTTCCTTCCAGAATCTCAATGTGACCTTAGCTTAGACCATCACGTGACAACATTGACATGATATTGCTGCCCGCCAGATACAGGAAAAGTGCAGAGATCAGCGCCGTGATTTGTACATGGCCTTCATCGACCTTACTAAAGCCTGTGATCAGTCAACAGGGAAACCCTCTGGCAGACCCTTAGTCGTTTTGGCTGCCCACCAAAATTCATCCCCATGATGGCATGAACGGCAGTGTCCTGCACAATGACTCCCAGTCTGAGTTCTTCCCCCATCAAAATAAGGGTAAAACTAGGTTATGGACTAGCACCAACTTTTTTCCATTTTCTTGGCTGCCCTCCAATTTAGACAGAGGGGTGGACATCCAGTACTGGATGAACGGACTTTTCAACATAAGACGACTCCAGGCAGGAACAAAGGTGTCGGCCACTTCCATCACTGATTTTCAGTATGCAGAGGACCTCACCCTCGTTGCTCACACATAATGGTGCTGTTATCCTCTGACATGCTGCTACATTCGGACATGCCGTTATCCCTTGACATACTATTATCCTCTGACATGCTGTTACTCTCAATATTTTAAGTTTCATTATCATCATCATCCCTATATACTGGGATACTTCCAGAGTTGCATCTTGGTGCTCTTGTTAAATGTATCCTCCATATAAAGGGAACATATGTATTAATAATAAACTCCCACGATATTTCCTGTATCATCTTTAGACAGAAAACAAGATATGTGGTGCTTCTCTTCAGTCGGAAACCAAGTTGCCAATCTGAGAGTGCCTGCCACTCACGTTCTCAATCTTCTCAAGAACTCTTGCAAATCTTCCCGCCAAGATGAAGTAAAGAGATTCTTCTAAAATTGCTACATCCAGTACGATCAGCCTTCCTGTAAATTGGGCAGATGATTGCCTTGCCTCAGTCTCCCAGCACTCTCAGCATTTTACCGCATCCAGCTAGGAAACACTAGGCTACATACATATCTCATCAGTCCAAACAGCACGTGGACTTCCAAATACAAACAATACCTCACTAGTCGGGAATCGAATCCTGGACCTCTGCGTGTGAAAAAGGATCGCTGCCACCGCGCCACAAGGACAACAAAAGCAATCCCAGGCTGTTATATTTCACCAAAGCCTGTTCAGCGTGCTTGTTAAGCGCCGTGAATCTCCATTGGGGATTGCCCATGCCAACTATGTGGTCGGAGGGTTCACAGCGCTTAACAAGCACGTACCAAGTTCCACCAGTGGGAATCGATTCTTCAACCCACTATCACGGTCGTTACCACAGAACTATTCAGTATTGAAGAAAAAAGAGACAGTCGTATTGTATCGTGGATCAATTTGTCTTTAAAGTATCGTAGATTTATCAGAGTCTAGACCTCACACCAAGTAACCTTAAAGTAACTTGCAAAGTTAATAGATATTCGATATAATATCTACTGTTTTCTCTTCAATACTTTTGTGTATTTAACATCTTCAGAAGCAGATTACACAAAGATACATGTTGTCTATCACACCCTGGAAGCAACTGACTTACCCAGGGTCCAAAAGTAATCTATTTCCAAGATATTATTTCAGACAATCTATAAGACGCTAGAGCTATATAAAACATAACGGTTACTGGAGGTGTGAACAATTAGTTTGTTTGGTGGACGCAACAACCTGAACGGCGCGGCGCTTGACTCTTATAGGTTATCAAGATGATTATCAGCCAGCACATCACTGTTGACACGAGACATCACACTCCAAGTAGTAAGTTTAATACTACTGTAAGATTGCAAGTAACGGAGTCGAGGTCTGTGAGAGACAACAACAACTTGGTACACATCACCTACGAGAGACAACAACAACAACAACAACTTGGTACACATCACCTACGAGAGACAACAACAACTTGGTACACATCACCTACGAGAGACAACAACTACTTGGTACACATCACCTACGAGAGACAACAACAACTTGGTACACATCACCTACGAGACAACAACAACTACTTGGTACACATCACCTACGAGAGACAACAACAACTTGGTACACATCACGAGAGACAACAACAACTTGGTACACATCACCTACGAGAGACAACAACAACTTGGTACACATCACCTACGAGAGACAACAACTAGTACACATCACCTACGAGAGACACAACAACTACTTGGTACACATCACCTACGAGAGACAACAACAACTTGGTACACATCACCTACGAGACAACAACAACTTGGTACACATCACCTACGAGAGACAACAACAACTTGGTACACATCACCTACGAGAGACAACAACAAGTACACATCACGAGAGACAACAACTTGGTACACATCACCTACGAGAGACAACAACAACTTGGTACACATCACCTACGAGAGACAACAACAACTTGGTACACATCACCTACGAGAGACAACAACTACTTGGTACACATCACCTACGAGAGACAACAACAACTTGGTACACATCACCTACGAGAGACAACAACAACTTGGTACACATCACCTACGAGAGACAACAACAACTTGGTACACATCACCTACGAGAGACAACAACTACTTGGTACACATCACCTACGAGAGACAACAACTACTTGGTACACATCACCTACGAGAGACAACAACAACTTGGTACACATCACCTACGAGAGACAACAACAACTTGGTACACATCACCTACGAGAGACAACAACAACTTGGTACACATCACCTACGAGAGACAACACTACTTGGTACACATCACCTACGAGAGACAACAACTACTTGGTACACATCACCTACGAGAGACAACAACTACTTGGTACACATCACCTACGAGAGACAACAACAACAACTTGGTACACATCACCTACGAGAGACAACAACAACTTGGTACACATCACCTACGAGAGACAACAACTACTTGGTACACATCACCTACGAGAGACAACAACAACAACTTGGTACACATCACCTACGAGAGACAGGTAATCTATTTCCACAAGATAAAAGGTTAAAGCGGGGAGACGTGAGCGAGAGATGGCAAGACATTGGGGTGAGGGCGAGAGTGGGAGGGGGGGCGGGAGGAAGAGGAGAAGAAAGTGGAGGAGAAGAAGGTGGAGGAGAAAGAGAAGGGGGAACAGGAGAAGGAGTGTGAAGGAGGTGCTGAAGTCAGGTGAATGTAATGGAGGAGACGATAATCGAGATACCCAAACCTTAAAGAAAGAAAGAAAGAAAGCAAGAAAGAAAGATAAAAAGAAAAGAAATAAAACAAAACGACAGCAATTAAGAAAGAAAGAAAAGGGTAATTAATAAGAAAGATAACAATATCAACTACAGCAAAAAAAATAAATAAATAAATGGAAAGAAAGTTACATAAAGTCTACCTGAAGACCAACTCTCAACACCTGTCCATCATCGTTTGGTCCGTTCCTGAATCTTTACCACATCCGTAACTTTTACAATACAGAGCTGACAACACGGGCTGACGTTTACAATCTGCAGTACAGAGCTGACAACACGGGCTGACGTTTACAATCTGCAGTACAGAGCTGACAACACGGGCTGACGTTTACAATCTGCAGTACAGAGCTGACAACACGGGCTGACGTTTTCAATCTGCAGTACAGAGCTGACAACACGGGCTGACGTTTCAATCTATATATACAGTACAGAGCTGACAACACGGGCTGACGTTTTCAATCTATATATACAGTACAGAGCTGACAACACGGGCTGACGTTTTCAATCTATATATACAGTACAGAGCTTACACTATGGGCTGACACTTATACTGATACTGTAAATCCAACCCTCCCCAAAAAAAAATTATGTAATTGCACTGATAAACTTCTGACAAATCGTAAGCAAAGGTTTTTAATAAGACAAATTACCTGCAGTAAATAATAACGAATTGTATATTTTACCAAAAACCAATACTCTCGTTAAAACACGATTAGGTCAGATTAGGTCAGGTTGAGTAAAACAGGGTAAGGTAAGGTAAGGTAAGGTAAGGTAAGGTAAGGTAAGGTAAGGTAAGGTAAGGTAGGGTAGGGTAGGGTAGGGTAAGGTTAGGTAGGGTAAGGTTAGGTAAGGTAGGGTAAGGTTAGATTAGGTAAGGTAAGGTTAGGTAAGGTTAGGTAAGGTTAGGTAAGGTTAGGTATGGTGGAGTAAAATAAGGGAAGGTTCGGTTATCCTAGATTAATTTAACTAAGGTTAGGTAAGGTTAGATTAAGGTATGGACTGCTGAAGATGGGTAAAATAATGTTAAAGTAAGTTTAATTAACCTAAGTTATCTTCGATAAAGTTAGGTTGGGTGAGGTTGAAATAGGTAAAAGTTCAGGTAAATTTGGGTAAGGTTAGGTTAACTTAAGTCAAATGAAGTTAGATAAGGTTAGTTAATGTTGGTTTTTCAAAAATTTCACGGCAAAATAGTGTGTCTGTACTTGACAACCTTTCACTCTATATATTTTATCCCCGGCCATAAAATTTGGGATTTATAATATTTTTTTTTCTTTTCTTTAAAACATTAATTATCTGAATCTATTACTAAAATGCCTTCGTTTTTTTCAAAATACCAGGAAACTGCCAGAATTAGTATTATTTAATGACTGATTGTATCCATATACTGTAATCGTGACTGGGTATATTCATCTAATGACAGGTATACTACCTTAATGACTGTGTATATTCATGTAAAGACTGGGTATGCTACCTTAATGACTGGGCATATTCACATAATGACTGGGTATATCCATGTAATGACTCATTATATTCACTTAAGAAAACTGATGATCCTTTGTATTTGCCTTAATTATATCTCTCACATCTCACCATCAATTAAACATACATAAACAACTTGGTAAAGATTTAAGTTCCCGCCATGGTGAAGAGACTTTATGTAAAACGATACTCGGGTCCTCGTGTACGAAACTTACGAAGCCCCTGTAAGTGAACACCGATATCAAGCGAAACAAGTTACCTAAAACAGTATTATTAGCAATGTCGAGTAAACAGCCCCAAAACTTTCCACAATAACGTCGTTCGTGAAAAACACCGAAACTTTTATGTCTCTTTTGATAGGTAGACCAAGTAGGTAAGTGGATGGTAAATAAAAAAAAATGCGTAAATAATCAAGGACAAGTTATGGGAGTTGTGGGAGTGTTGTGTCGTCCACTTTAAGCTCATGAAACTTGAACCAGACAATTAGCAGCTGAGGTAGAGGAGAAAACTGTGAGCCTATACAAGGAGGCCTTCACTATTATTCATGTGATGAACCGCTGCACTGAGGGGGTTGGTCCTGTGGTGGTGTGGTGTGGTGTGGTGTGATGAGGGGGTTGGTGGTGGTGAGAGGGGGGTTGGTGGGCGAGGGGAGGTTAGTTGAGGGGGAGGTTAGTGGGCGAGGGGAGGTTAGTGGACGAGGGGAGGTTAGTGGACGAGGGGAGGTTAGTGGACGAGGGGGTGATGGTCGTTAGATGATTGTGGTGGGGAGTTCGTGGTGGTTGTTAGGGAATTGTGGTGGTGGTGATGGTGGTGAGAGGGTGGTGATGGCGGAAGGGGTTGTTGTTGGTGGTTGGTGGCGGTTAGTTAGGGTGGTGGTGGTGGTTAGGGGTGGTGATTGGGAAGGGGTGGTGGGGGTAGTGATGGGAGGTAGGTGATGGGGAGGGGGTGATGGGGTGGGGGTGGTGATGGAGAGGGGGTGGTGATGGGGAGGGGGTGGTGAGATGGGTGGTGGTGAGGTGAGTAGTTGTGAGAGAAGGGGGGGGGGTGGTGGTGGTGGTGGTGACACTTGGTGGTAGTAATGATTGATTTTTTATTTTGCCGCTTACAGCGGCTACTTTATTGTGCACCCCATACTCATCCTGTGAGCGGTAGCGCAAAAGGATTACAGAGTAGAGTTTACAAAGGGTCATAATAATTAACCCCCGTTGTCAGGATATTATGGCACTGAATGTTACACAGTATTTCAAATACATTATTTGTTTAGTTCTATACATAAAGGGTAACTTATTCACAACTGCGTGAGTACAGGAATGTGAGGCCATATGTCTGGCCGCGAACTGATTTAGTTACTAAGTGCAAAAAAGTGGATACAATCTTAATATGTCGGCTATCTTGCCATTAGAGATGAAGTGTTGTGCCATTTCACACACAGTATGCTTGGACTTGTCCCTAAAAGGTTCTATCTTCACACAGTCGAGGACGTAGTGTTCAAGTGTGTGGCCATATGTCTGGCCACACAGTTTACATAAAGTTTTGTTTACATCTGCTTAAGGAACACACTGCCAAAGGTACTTGTATCCTAACCTTAATCTAGCAGTTACAACATCTTGTAATCTAGTGATCTTGTTACTTCCTCCATATACATGTTTCATTTGATACATCTCATCATGGTAAACTATGGATCGACTAGTGCCTGTTTGCACTTGTCTACTTGCGTCAAATTCATCAATAAGTTCCTTCCTAATTACAGTTTTAAGGGTTCTTTTTGACAGACCCAAATTGTATTCAACTTTGTCTTTGTTAGACGCGAGTTTGGCGAGGGCATCAACTCGGTCATGTTCTTTGAGGCCTACGTGAGAGGGGACCCACAACAGTTTGACCTTGACACCTCGGTCAACAAGGCACGCATATTTGGGTTTGGCTTCAGAGACAAGCGCGTGACAACTCGAGTTGAGGGTGTCAAGGGCAAGTAGTGAGGATAGAGAGTCAGTGATGATGAGACTGTCAGTGACAGTGGTTTCAATGAATTTAATAGCTGTGAGTATGGCAACTAATTCAGTTTTTAGAGTGGATGCCCAGTTGTTAATTCTAAGTCCTTTCTCAATTATATTACCGTCAGGTTGAGTCACAACAATAGCACTTCCAGCCCTCCCACAGGCGGTGTTAAGAGATCCATCAGTGTAGATGGTCTGTGTGATATTATCATCAGTCTGTAGAGTGTGTGTGTGTTCAAGAGCTCTCACTTTGGCAGTGTGTTGGAGATAAATGCTTTATATAATTAATTTTTTTTGCGGATATATCGGTATTGTGATATCGAAAGGAACTGTCTGCCAGGGTGGCAGGAAGCGCTGTTGTGTCTCAACTTTGTACAGGTGGTCTAATCCAAACATCTTCATGTGTGTGTAGCTGTAGTTTGGATCCATTTAGACTCGCCAGTCCCATGGTTCATACATTCTAGCAACTTTAATGAAACAATGTTATCATGATCACCACGCAGAAGCCTCAGGGCTATCATGAGGTTGACTTCAATTTTCTATCTTTGACACTGGGTATACCTAGTTCTTGCTTTCTATTTAGTACTTTAGTGCTCATGGGACATCTTAGGATAATTCTGAGGGCTTTATTTTGCATTTTCTCGAGCTTGTCAACGCCTTTCCTGTCACGAAGGACCAGGGCTGGTGCGTGGTAATCTATCAGAGATCTTATATAGCCTAGGTACATTGTTTTAACAATTCTAATATTAGCACCATAATGTGGGGTGTACCCTGCTACACTTCTAAGAGGTTTCAGTCTGTCAGTACATTGACGGGTTAGCTGTTGTATTGCAGGTAGGGTACAAGGTACGGAGACACCAAGATAATTAAAAGAAGAAACGTAGTCAATAATGTTGTTACCTATCTTGAACTTGGCGGGGCCGCGTTTCGGTTACCAGCTTGTTTGTTGAACACATTACTTTTCTCAGAGGAGATAATAAGACCGAGGTTCTCAGAGGCTGCGTGTACATGGTTCAGGATGGTTTGCATTTCTCGATGAGTTTTAGTATGTATAGGAATATCATCAGCATAGCTGATTGTGATATTGCTGGGGTTGTCTGGTATTAAATTTAATAATGCATTCATAAAAACATTGAACAAAGTCGGGCTAAGTACTCCACCTTGAGGGGTACCAAGTTGCATATCTTTAACTTCACTTTTGTAACCCTGAAACAGCGCAGCAGCCCTTCTGTTGGTAAGGTAACCACTCATCCAGTGTAACAGCCTACCCCATATATCCATTTTGGCTAGTTCGTACAATATCAGTTGCCTATTGGCAATATCAAATGCAGTTTTTAGGTCAAGAAATGTGGTGTATCTGTGCCTTTCATCACCATGCACAGTTAGGAATGTGGTGATGCAATTATGTACACCTTTACCATGGGTGAAGCCATTTATGTTAGGAGACACGTGTTCCCTGATTCTATATAAGAGGCTGCCAAGAACCATCCTCTCAAAGGTTTTACACAGGCAGCTGGCGAGTGCTATGCAACGAAAAGCATCAGACTGTCCTGGTTTCGGTATTGGTGCAACAACACTGCTGGTCCATGATGTGGGTAGTTGGCCCTCAGCATGACTCATATTGTACAATGCCAATAATGGATTGCCTGGCACACGCCTTAAGTAGTCTAACGATGTTGTAGGTGACTCCGTCCTCTCCAGGGGAAGTAGACCTACCCCTGGCGAGGGCGGCGTCAAGCTCCCACTCAGTATATGGAACATCACACTCATCGTGCTTTTTGCCCAGCCTAAAGTTAATAAGATTACTTCTCTCTACAGACCTCGCATCAAGGAGTCCCCGAGTCCCAGCTGGTAGCATGTCATAGCTAGACACATGAGCCCACTTTGTTATTAGCTCATTCGACTTTTGCAGAGGGTTTGGATGGGAGAAGTGTCGACTGTTTTTAGCTCTGTGTTTATGTCTTTTCAGGCTTTGCTGAGGGATTTGTGTTGGTTCAGGCTGTTAACATATGTCTCCCATGCATTTTGTCCGAGTTCGTTTACACGTTCCCTGGTAGCAGCAAGGGAGGCTTGATACAATTGTAACATTTGAGGTGTCCTAATTTGTTTGTGGGTGGGGGCTTACCATTAGGTGTGAGACACTCCTGCAGACACACAGTATTGATGTCCTCAGTCACAACTTGTGGTGTAGGTCAGGGTGTCGTTTTCTGAGGGATGAGATGTTCCAACTCATCACCTTCACCGCTCTGTATCTTTGTCTGGTATTAACACTGGCCATTATGTACTATATTTGGAAAGAAGCTGAAGACACTATGATACTATTTCTTTTTTTTCACGCTGCCTGTCCCTTCGGCAGGTAGTAGGCCATTTAATCTTTTTGAAACATTCCTGGAGCATGTACTGCTCACCAGTTGTATTTTAGTGGCAGACAACACACTTTGGTTACACTCGACATCACCACCATTTTCTTTTTGTGTTTTTTCATCTTCACTGACCATGTCCACAGAGGCATCAGTAGAACTGTTACCAGTATCACTATTTTCCTCTGCGTGGACACTAGTTCCTGATGGGTCTTGAGTTTCCACATCTGGTACTGACATCTGAATGTCTTCAGTTTGACTGTAATCTTTCCATACCTGCTGCTCTGTGTTGGTGGTGTTCTTTTTCTGTAGTGTATCATAGAGACTGTTTAACATATCAGTTTGAGCTGCAAATTGTGCTTTGAGTTCTTTAATTTCATTTTTCAAATCATTGATCTCTTCTGTTTGTGTGTATTTACGGGGTGTGTTGGCAGCTACCTGTTGTGTCGGTACGTCTGTGTTGCCCCATGCTGATCTTTCGTTGACTGCTGGTGATGATCCTGGGGCTTTGGTGGGGAAGGTGGGCCAGGGGATGGCCGTAGGGAGTACCCTAAGTAATGATGGGTTACAGGTGATGAGAATAGTGACGGGTGATAGTGGGTGTGGGCGAGGGAATAGGTGATTTACACCTTCCCCAATCACTTTCCAACCCACTCACCAACCTTCCCTCCCTCCCACTCACCTCTCTTCCCTACCACCTTCCCTCCCTACCACCCACGCCCCCTCCTTCACTAACCATGTTAAAATTCGTGGATATTAACACCTACTGCTGTGCCCTATTTGTTTACAAATCTGTCAATCACTTGCTTGACAATAATTATTTCCATTTCCGGAGGAATCAGAGATAGGACTTAGGACACCCAGAGCTATTAAGACATCCCCCATGCGCTCCTAAGTCCCAGACTTCCATAAAATATCATGGTGTGAAGGTGTGGAACAACTTACCCCCACCCATCCGAACAAAGACTACGCTCCCTTCCTTTATATCATCTCTTACAAAATATCTATTATTTAAGTTTTAATAATTTTTTTGTAATACCTAATTTACTGTATATTCCTGCTTTTATTGAACCACCAATACCGTTTTATAAAGAAGTTGTCATGTAAACAGATAGAAATTACCATTGCAATAAATATATTTGGCGACTAGACATGATACTGACAGCTCTGTCCTCTTGTTCCACCTTAATACAACCCATGGTATACTGCTTCCCTCCCCTGTATGTATACTAACTCCACTGTAAAGTATGTATATACTTATAATATAAATGTAAAAAAATAAATAAAATAAAAATAACGAAGTGATAACCGTGGTAACATACTGATATGTTCTTATTACCACCATGCTATGTGTACTGTTCCAGATGATTCTAAATGTTACATAATACTTCCTTGAGATAAATGTACAGTATATATTAGGTGCCTTCAAGAGAGCTCAGGCTCTCAACTGGCTCAGCCATGTTAATATTGTTATTATTATCGACTCTGTATCCATGTTCTTCTGGCTATATAAACTTTAAATATCAAAATCAATTCAATATCCCAAGCACTCACCTGCCCCCTTCATCATCCACCCTCCCTTCCTTCACCAACCGCCCCTCTCTATCACCACCTTCCCTCCATCCCACCAACCCTCTCACCTGACCTTTTCACCAACCCACTAACCTTCGTCACCAACATCCTCCCACCTCTTACTCTCAACTGGCGTAACCTGAGAAAACAGGGTGTTTACACCTTAACGAAAGCGTCTAGCCTTCTCGTGTTTGTATTACAGTGCTGCCCGACCTTTGAGCCGCCACGGAATTGAAATGCAAATCATGCTTCAGTTACGTCAGTGTTCCTACCAGACAAAAAATGTATTGAGCATGAATAAAGATCTGTTACCAGGAGCTTGTGTAAAGTCGCTCAAAAAAACTATCTTTACAAAAATGTTAAGACAACGTGACGAAACTGACGAAGCATTTTGACAACCCCATCGAGACAACAGAATGATTGATTCTGAAATTCATCGGATTTCCCCAGCAAAGTTAGTTTTTTGAGCGAATAATACCTGTACACACACACACACACACACACACACACACACACATATATATATATAAATAAACCAGTCACACTATATACATGTTAATTCATATTGAAGTGCATAATACTTGTATACAGAAAACACCTTTACCGATATTTAAATGGAGTAAATAGACTCCAGACAAGTGAAGGACCAGGTCAAGATAAGAAAAAAGGGTGGAGGAGAGAGAGTTGGGGAGAGGTAGGGGAGGAGAGGGGTTGGAGGAAGTTGTGGAGGAGTAGTAGGGGGAGAGAGTGATGGAATAGTGGTTAGCAGGAAAGGGTGTTGGGAAGAGGGAAGCGGTGGAGACGAGAGCGATAGGGGGTATTTTCATGGGGAGGAGGGAGGGGAGATAAAGGGAGGGAGAAGAGAGAGAGGGAGTGTGTCAAGGGAGAAGAGGGCAAAAGGGAAGAGCGAGGATTAGAGGGGGTGATGGCAAGAGAGAGGAAGGAAGGGAGGCAGAGGGACAAGAAGGGAGGGAGGGCCAGGAAGGAGGAGGAGGGCCAGGAAGGGAGGGGAGGGCCAGGGAAGGGGAGGGGAGGCCAGGAAGGGGGTCGGGAGGGACAGGAAGGGGGGTGGGGGAGGGGGACGGGAGGGACAGGGGGACGGGAGGACAGGAAAGGGGGACGGGGAGGGACAGGAAGGGGGGAGGGAGGGACAGGAAAGGGGGGACGGGGGAGGGACAGGGGGGACGGGGAGGGACAGGAAGGGGGGACGGGGAGGGACAGGAAGGGGGACGGGAGAGGGGGGACGGGAGGGACAGGAAGGGGGGACGGGGGACAGGAAGGGGACGGGGACAGGAAGGGGGACGGGGAGGGACAGGAAGGGGGAGAGGGAGGGAGGGTTGGGGGAGGGAGAGGATGGGAGGGGGGGAGAGGAAGGAAGGGGGGAAGAAGGGGAGGAAGAAGAAGGGGAGGGAGAGGAAGGAAGGGGGAGGGAGGGAGAGGAAGGGAGGGGGAAGGAAGAGGAAGAAAGAGGGAAGGGAGGGAGAGGAAGGGGAAGAAGAGTGAGAGCAAGGGGGAAGGAGAGGAAGGGAGAGGGAAGAATAGAGAGGGAAGGAGAAAAGAGGAGATGAATAGGAGAGCAGGGAAAGGAAGGGGGGGGTAAAGGAAAGGGAGGGAAAGCGGAGTGAGGAAGGATACGGAGAAAAAGGAGGGAAAGTGAGGGAGGTAATTGCTCCATATCCAATGTCGGGAGGGAGGTACGACATCAACGGAGGGATCAATAAAACTACCACAGATGTGTAACACGACCCCACGACCACCACACAGGTAGGATAGGTCGTGGCTTCACCTGAGAACGACCCCACGACCACCACACAGGAAGGATGGGTCTTGGCTTCATCTGAGATCGACTGCACGACCACCACACAGGGAGGATGGGCCGTGGCTTCACCTGAGATCGACTGCACGACCACCACACAGGGAGGATGGGTCGTGGCTTCACCTGAGAACGACTCCACGACCATCACACAGGGAGGATGGGTCGTGGCTTCACTTGAGAACGACCACACGACTACCACAGACGAAGAATGGGTCGTCGCCTCACCTGTGAACGACTGCACGTCCACCACACGGGGAGGATGGGTTCGTGGACTCACCCGAGAACGACTCCACAACCATCACACGCGCGCGGAGAATGGGTTCGTGGACTCACTAGAGAACGAATCCACGACCATCACACGCGCGCGGAGAATGGGTCGTTTTTCCACTCAGCAGCAACCTTCCTTACATTACGTTTCTTGTTTGTTTTTAACCCACGCACTCATGACAGACAGACAGACAGAGTGAGTAGACATATTAAGGGAGTGGAGAATGGAAGAATGGTAATAAGAGTGTGTTATTCAGAGGTGGAAGGGAGGGAGGAGAAAGGACACACTGAGAATATAGAGGGTGGATATCAATGAAACATCAGAGAGAGTGAGTGAGTGAGTGAGTGAGTGAGTGAGTGAGATGAGACTTGATGGATATGACAATCAATGGCACATGAAGTTTCGCTTTGAATATGGAAGAGACAAGTTACAGAATTAATTTATATTGTCAAGCAGAGGTTAAAGTTATAGTTCAAGTAGAGACATTTAATCTATAGGTCAGGTCAAAAGATCAAATTACACTATAGGTCAAGTCTGAGGTTAAAGTCATTGGGCCAACTCAAAGGATAAAGCTACCGGGGGTAAAATCAGGGGACAACAAAGAGAACTTTTCCCGCACTGATAACTTTTACAATCATGAATTTAATAATAAATAAACAGTCATAAAAATAATTATTCTCACTGGAAACAAAATTAATTCATACTTCTATCACAACTTTTAAATTTATACTATTTATTCCTGGCGGTTATAAAAGGCTAAATAAAAAAAAAATAAAAAATAATATATATATATATATATATATATATATATATATATATATATATATATATATATATATATATATATATATATATATATATATATATATATATATATATATATATTAGTTATAAAGAAAGGAAGGAAGAACAACAGTGACATGGGCAAAATTAGAATGACACCTGCAACAAGTCTGGTAATTGAGTGAAAGTACAGGTGATATACAGAGTAAACACCTCCCTTCCTTCCTTCCTAATTAACCTGTCTTGTGAGCCGTTACTTCCTCAGGGTTGAATAAGTTACTTCAAGAATTTCACTACATTTCCTCCTTCCATCATCCCATACCTTCTTCCGAACCCATTTTCAAATCGCTACTGATAACGCGATATCCCTGTTGATGACGTGATACGCAGTTGATAACATATCATCATCCCTTTACTATCTCTCTCCTCCCCTCGCCTCGCCTCGCCTCACCTCACCTCACCTCCCTCCCCTCCCCTCTCCTCGCCTCTCCTCCTCCCCTCGTCTTTCCTTTTCCCTTCGCCTCCCCTCGCCTCTCCTCCTCCCTTCGCCTCTCCCCTTCTCTTCCTGGTCGCCATAAACAGAAGAATAGGCCAACAACGCAGCTCTTGTCTATATTGCTCCATCCTTATTCTGCCGTCGACCTAATATTTGAAGAGTTGAGTTGACCTGGTCGGGGAAATTGATTATCTTTAGGGACGAAAGCGGCTGTCTACTCGGGCGTGGGTGGATGTCGTTTATTAGCTTTCTTCATGAGCGTGGTTGGCCGACTTTAATGGCTTTAGGGGCGTGAGCGGCTTTCCTTGCCAGTGTGGGTGGCTTACTTTAATGGCTAAGAGGGCGTGGGTGGCTTACTTTAATGGCTAAGAGGGCGTGGGTGGCTTACTTTAATGGCTAAGCGGGCGTGGGTGGCTTACTTTAATGGTTTTAAGCACGTGGATTGCTTTGATTTTAATGGCTTATAAGGGCGACGGTGTCTGCATTTACTAGCTTTCCTAGAGGGCGTGAGTGGCTTTATTTACTGGCTTTATTCGTGATCGTGGGTGGCTTTTTTTGGCTATATATGTTGGCGTTGGTACCTGACTATAATGACCTTTTCCTGTAGTTGGTCGTCTCTGCTTACTTGCTCGTAGGCGTGCGTGGGGTGTACTTACTGGCGTGCCGTGATGGTAAGCGTGGGTGTTGGCCTTTGTGACGGGAAGTTATCTATATTTAATTTAGGTTAGGTTAGGTTATTCGACTTTCTAGTTTAAATATTTTTGTTTATAGGCGTGGTTAATACCTTGAAGCGCCTGGTGATGGTTTTCTCCAATCGAACAATTATATTACTTTGTGGTTTAGTTTTGAAGTGTAGGATGTTACTTTTATCTTGTTTTGAAAATGATAACTTTTTTGTCATACTTCCAAATGATTGATCTGATAATGCTAGGATGGATGGTAGAATTGAATCAAACGAATCGATAGGTAACTTGTAGGGTAAGGATTGTGGATGGTTGACTTCAGCGTTCAGATGGGTGGCGGCAGGAAGCGTTTGGAGGTTTGATTTGAACACATTAATAGTCATCTTAAGGCGCTTGGATGACCAACTTGAAGCACCTGCATGGCTCTCAGTACAGTCTCAGGTGATTGTCTTGACGGCTGAGGGTGGGAGGGAAGAGGGGTGAGAGGGTGGGTGTGGGTGAGAGGGTGGGTGTGGGTGAGAGGGTGGGTGTGGGTGAGAGGGTGGGTGTGGGGTGAGGGGAGGTGTGGATGATGTGGGTGAGGGTAGGTGTGGGTGAGGGGTGGGTGTGGGTGAGGGGTGTAGGTGTGGGTGAGGGTGGGTGGGTGTGGGTGAGGGTGGGTGTGGGTATGGGTGAGGGTGGGTGTGGCTGGGGTTGGTGTGGGTTAGGGTAGGTGTGGATGAGGGTGGGTGTGGATGAGGGTAGGCGTGGATGAGGGTAGGCGTGGATGAGGGTAGGCGTGGGGGAAGGGTGGGCGTGGGTGAGGGTAGGCGTGGATGAGGGTGGGTGTGGGTGAGGGTGGGTGTGGGTGTGAGGGTGGGTGTGGGTGAGGGTGGGTGTGGGTGGGGGTGGGTGTGGGTGAGGGTGGGTGGGTGGGTGTGGCTGGGGGTTGGTGTGGCTGAGGGTGGGTGGGGGTGAGGGTGGGTGAGGGTGAGGGTGGGTGTGGGTGAGGGTGGGTGTGGGTGAGGGTAGGTGTGGGTGAGGGTGGGTGAGGGTGAGGGTGGGTGAGGGTAGGTGTGGGTGATAGGTAGGATGTGGGTAAGAGGGAGTGTGTGGGTGACAGGGAGGATGTGGGTGAGAGGGTGGGTGTGGTTAGGAGGGCGGGTTTGGGTGAGAGGGTGGGTGTGGTTAGGAGGGCGGGTTTGGGTGAGAGGGTGGGTGCCTGTCTGTCTGGGCTCTGAGTTAAGGCTCTGAGCTTCTCGTTTGCTATGGCCAGGGATTATTTTTTAATTTTTTCCTGCATGACCAATGGATCTGGATGGCTGACTTCATCGTCTTCATGGGTGTGAGTGGCTATCTGGCTGTCTTCCTAGCTTGTCTTCACGATCTTGGACTGTCCCCCTACACAGTCTATACTATATTAAAACATTATACAATGGCATAATACGTGAGGAGTTACGTTAGGCTAAGCGTTAGGTTACTTATTATTCAGGTCCAGTAAGCTAGGGTGCCTAATCCTCAGGTAAAGTAAGCTAGGGTGTCTAATCCTCAGGTAAAGTAAGCTAGGGTGTCTAATCCTCAGGTAAAGTAAGCTAGGGTGTCTAATCCTCAGGTAAAGTAAGCTAGGGTGCCTAATCCTCAGGTAAAGTAAGCTAGGGTGTCTAATCCTCAGGTAAAGTAAGCTAGGGTGCCTAATCCTCAGGTAAAGTAAGCTAGGGTGTCTAATCCTCAGGTAAAGTAAGCTAGGGTGTCTAATCCTCAGGTAAAGTAAGCTAGGGTGTCTAATCTTCAGGTGATCCATTACCTTCACAGATATAAGCTATAACCAGTAGTTGGTCACTTGTTATATCCTGCTACAGTGGAAAGAATATATACGGTACACATTCCTTAAGGCGAGCAAAAAAAAATTATTAAAATCAGGTAAGGAAGAATAAACGTAGAGAAAAATAAACGGTCAAAATCATGATGCTTGAAGCTTAATAAACTCGAGGCTAAATTACTATATATTTGTGTATTTCTGTGTTGATGGAAGAGGTGTGTAGTTATCTTTTATACATTAAGAGGTCTTAGAACCGCATCTTTACTCGAAAAGGAGAGAGCCTTGGAGTTTCGCTATGATAAAAATTGAATAACTGGATTCCAGCTGACGCTCCTACCATCACACTTACAAACTAGCTTTAGAACCAAATTACTCTGAAAATTATATCAGTTTTTGTGTGTATATGTACCCAACAGACAAAGACTTATAATGTTTACGTGCTCTCTCTCTCTCTCTCTCTCTCTCTCTCTCTCTCTCTCTCTAGGTGATAATTGCCAGCATGATTTGTGTAGTAGGGTAAAGAGGTAGGGATTATTGTATGTGTTTGAGAGATGCGAGTGTAATGGGTGTCGTGGGGTGTAGGGGGTGACAAGTGGGAGGATGGTGGGGGTTATGGGAGAAGGCCGTGGGTTTTGAGTGTTGGTGGGTATATAAGTCAAGGGTGTAACTGTAGGTGGTTATTGAGGTGCCAGTTACAAGTGAAGATGGGTGTAAGGAGTGTCTGGAGTTAGGTGTAGGTGGTGTCTGGAGGTGGGTGTAGAGCGGCCATCAACACCCACCTGAACACAATACCGCCAGAATTCCAAATGTGTTGCCCAAGAGACATCAGTCTTGACGATAACATTGTCTACACTGTGTCGTCGTTGTGAGGGGAAGATGGGAAGCTGTAGAGCGAGTCTCTCTCTCTCTCTCTCTCTCTCTCCTGTGGCTGCGTGAACAAGAAGGAAAGTACTGCCTGCATCAGTGTTAGGTACGTAAATAATAATAAGTAGCCTACAACAATCAAAAACGCAATGAGCTACAACGTTCTCACTCGGCACCTAACTTCCTATATATATTTTTTTTCAGATCCAAAGATCAAAGGTGAACATCACACATTTCAGAACGAGGTACTGACTGGCTTGGAATGGTACTGATTGGCGTGGGATGGTACTGATTGGCGCGGGATGGTACTGATTGGCGTGGGATGGTACTGATTGGCGTGGGATGGTACTGATTGGCGTGGGATGGTACTGATTGGCGGAACACCCACCCATGGTACTGATTGGCGTGATGGTACTGATTGGCGGGATGGTACGATTGGCATGGTACTGATGCGGATGGTACTGATTCGTGGATGGACTGATTGGCGGGATGGTACTGATTGGCGTGGGTTGGTACTGACTGGCGTGGGTTGGTACGGACTGGCGTTTGGCACTGACTGGCTTGGAATGGTACTGATTGGCGTGGGATGGTACTGATTGGCGTGGGATGGTACTGATTGGCGTGGGATGGTACTGATTGGCGTGGGATGGTACTGATTGGCATGGCTGACTGGCCGGGATGGTACTGATTGGCGTGGGATGGTACTGATTGGCGGGATGGTACTGATTGGCGTGGGATGGTACTGACTGGCTTGGAATGGTACTGATTGGCGTGGGATGGTACTGATTGGCGTGGGATGGTACTGATTGGCGTGGGATGGTACTGATTGGCGTGGGATGGTACTGATTGGCGTGGGTTGGTACGGACTGGCGTGGGTTGGCATCTCTTCCCTCCTTCGAATCTATTCTAGCTGCTACGTACAGTACAGTACAGTACAGTACAGTACAGCACATACACCTTCTGCTATAAGATTTACACCTACATTTGCTGGGTTTTTAAACACAATAACTTATTATTTCATCACATTTGATGATCACCTCTGACATACCCGAGAAGTATATGCCATAATACGCACACCATATTACACGATATACTAAAATGACCCGCTACAACCTGATAAGTACAGCATCTACTATAACATGTTAACACCACACGATGTGCCACTGTGTCTAGCTACGGTGCTCTGGGACTCGACGGACGTATAATAGTAACATACAGTATATCGTAAGATGGACCAAGAACGTGAGCTTTGCTGGAGTAGGCGGGGTGATGTAGTCATCTCTGGCGGTATATATAACAGCATCCAGGGGTAGATATCCTCCTCCTGCCTACTCTCACACTGTCGTGAGTCATATAATACTTTACTGACAACATTTCAAGTTTTCTTTCCATTCTAAAAAAAAAATATTTTAGCAATCAAAATGTCAGACCAGTAGAGAGCACAGCGACATTCTAGTCTAGCTCCTTTAATGATAACGAAAGGTTCTAAAATTAACATGTGCAACCATATGCTGTACATCACCTGGAGAGAAAAGTAAAAAATCTTTAATCTTCCTATAACTTTTTTAATTTATGATCAATGAGCCATCACGGAGGTCCTGCTAGGAGATACTCTGAGATAAGAATAATAAAATCTTCATAGAGAGCATTTAAGGTCCCGAGAGAAGAAGAATTCTCCTTCATATTTAACCCAGAATTCCCAAGTGGTACATAATAACTCTCCAACGTTCATGGCTAGATTTACCCTAAGCTTACTTAATGAGTATAATGGTCGGTGTAACAAACACATGAAATATCCAGAAAGAGGAGATAATTCACGCTGCTCTTGAAGACATTCTGGTAATAAAACATTGCAAGAGTTTTTGATACAGAATTTTTTTTTTTATTTCCATACCCGAGCCAAGTTATATTCTTCGGGGGGACAGAGAGGTAAGGAAATAAGATAAATTACCTAGTTAAAAAAAACATAATCAACTAGCGTCCTCAAGGATATTATTTTAACTTTAAGGACAAATCAAACTGAGCATAGATGGTTGTCTAATGGTAGACACTCCTGCCTTATGGCATCACAAAAATTGTGACCAAGTCCCAGGTTGCTGATCTGACTTTGTGCCTCATTTACACACAATTGCTGGGTCAACACAGCATGCATAATGTACTGTATATCGTTTTTCACTCTTTATTTTTGGGTTTTTTGTATTTATTTATTTTTATTATTATTTTCATTATTATTACTATTATTATTATTATTATTACAGTATACTTTGATTTTTTTATGATTTTGTTATTTTTTTATTAATTATTATTCTTGTATTATAATATTAATAATAATAATATTAATAATAATATTAATAATAATAATATTATTATTAATAATATTAATATTAATATTAATATTAATATTAATATTATTATTATTATTATTATTATTATTATTATTATCATTATTACATTGTCGCCCCTGAGGACCTGATGTGGGTCAGTGACCTGTACCCAGGTGGGCTAATCCCCGTAAACAAAAACAAAAAGGCTTACTCGTAGACCTGTGTATTTCTTAGGTCAATTTTTTTTGTTGAAAGAGGAAACCAAAATTAAATAAGTTTTACGTTTCCAGTAACTCGAACTATTTCAATAATGTTTTGGTCTCTGTGTCCTCCCGTTTTCAGTGACGTAGCTACAGTAGGTAAGCAGCCCACACACCCTCAACAAACACGACTGATATCAACCAACACAACGTTTTGTCTACTTAAAATCATATATATATATATATATATATATATATATATATATATATATATATATATATATATATATATATATATATATATATATATATATAATAATAATAACAATAATTTCCTGTATTACAGTAGCTGTTCGACTACCATGTTTACAATTCTTCTTACGAACTCGGGGGGATGCTCTTTGTTTGTGCTGATTAGCAGAATTTTTGTGTCTTTTCTAAGTCGGCAAGTAGATATTAAGTTGGTCTGCCTCTTGAACGTGCAGGAGCTGTGGACTGACATCATCGTCAGTTCGTAACAAACAAAAATATATAGATCATCGTCGAGGGACAGGTCAAGTGTCGTGTCTTACTCTCTGACTTCCTTCAGTCAACAGATATTTAAAATTTTCACTTTTACACCAAAAAAAATGTATTTAAGCAAAATTTTAGTTTCTGGTCAATTGAGATAAGAAGAAAGGAACTCCCTGTTGACACTTACTGAAGCCAATTTATGAACTTCGTGATTCTTAGTGTACTTAAATAAAACATTTAAAAAATATACAAAACAGCAATCGAGTGTCGAAATAGAACTGTTTCTTATAAATAGGAATTCCATTTAAAAAATTGAGTTCATTTTGTAGTGAGAAAAGAGGAATACCATTTAAATAATTGAGTTCATTTTGTAGTGAGAAAAGAGTTCGATTCAATTACGATAAAAGAAGAGGTTCAGTGTGTTGATATTCACTAAAGCAGGTGGGTGAACCTTGAGATTTATGAAACACATAATGGTAATTTTACAGAAAAAAAACATAAGATATGGAGTTTTAAACAGAATTATGTAATTGAAACATCCGTTGTTTTCGGTAAGTTTATTGGATTCACATTACAGCACAGTCCTCCTCCCTGCCGATATTCTCCTCACCTCAAGAAGAACTCAAGATTCCTCATACATTATCCCACACTACCAGCGAGCGACGGCAGGTTATGTGCACCCAGGCAAGTGTGGCGACGAGACAACACACGCCAAGGCAAAAGAACAGCAGCAGTAAACTAGTTCTCGCCTTGTTATTGTCTGTGCGAGTGTCATTTCTGCCGCACCTGAGCTGCCTCGCCTCTGCCACTCCCACGATCAATACACACACCTGCCTCGTTTGCATACCAACATCTCCACGGATCTCCAGACTTCAAGAATAAGACTTTTTGCGTCTCTTTTTTATTCGTATTAAGGTTTTTTCTTACACATAAATCCGTCACTTATAAATATATCCTCGTGGTTTTATAGCAGCTATTTGAAATTAGGTAAGTCGAATTGGAAACTTAAGAAAAAATATATTCAAATAATTTACTTCAGAACGCTTGAAACCTTATATATTTTCAACACAAAGACAAACTAATGAATAAGGATTATGTTTCCATTTATACTTTCACATACACACAAAAAATACATCCACATTCACCTGTGCACCATCACTACAGAAGCCAACACTCGATCAATCTACTATCATCCTTATCCATCATCCCATCACCTATAACTATAATATATCCAACACTGACTCATCTTACCCATAAATCATTGCTGTTCCTCCCCACAACCTAACCCCACAGCACACACATTTTATCAGATGGGTTTTCACATCCCTATATTCCTACAATGTTATTCTCTTGCTCCTATTTCTTTGCCTGCCTCTTACATGGAAAAATAGAATATCACATTGAGGGAGAATTAGTACTCCCTAACGCTGAGCTTTTACAAACGTTCCTCACTTTACTGTTGTCCATTCACGAGGCTGTTAAGAGCGCTTGGAACTCTACCACCACCTCGTCACTCTCTACTACTCAACCACCTCGCTTCTGCAACTGTTATGCTTACTGAATTTCAGCCCTCGACGCCAACACACACACACACACACACACACAGAAGCACACACACACACGAACGCACGCACGCACGCACGCACGCGAGAGCCTTCAGCCCTCAATTCCTCCCTACCAGGATTTATCAACATTCTCTCAGCAACAGTACTGTACAGTGTATGTAAAAATTGATGATAAACCCACAATTAATATACAAATTTGGCAATTCCAACTCGAAAAAATGTAAATAAGTGATGAACAGCGAAAATTCCTGACAAGTGAGCGCTCAGTGGTCAGAGTGTTGACCTCACCAGCCAGGTCCATGACGAAGACCACCAACAACACCGTCTACGAAATTAAAACTCCCAATTACACCAGGTGGGAAATGAGAATTCCCAGTAATAGCAGGTGAGAAACAAGAACTCTCTCCAACACCGTGTGAGCTGAGAAGACCTACCAGGGGCACGTGATGAGTGGGAAATCTGTGCACGTTGTGACCAGACAGAGGGAATGCAATATATGGAACCTTGCTCTACCATGGGAGGGATCTTCTCGGCGCCGCTTAACAACTCCTAAGGTAGTTTACAAGACCGGCTTCTATATAACCACTGAGAAAACTTACCACATACATAGTTAACTTCTATATTCACTCCATCTTTCTTCTTTTAGTACTGAAAGCTTTTGGCCCACTCCCAAATGTCACCAAATGTAACGTTTCATCATCTCTGTTTTATGTATATTTTCAGAGTTTTGGCTGCCATGTTCTCTCTCTCTCCCTTTCCGTTTTCCACCATTCCAACTACCCTTCCCCTTCTTCTTCCCCACACAGTACTAATCCTCTAAGTCTTCCTCTATGACACGTAACAATGTAGAGGATATATGTGTTGGTTATATTTTCACAGTGGCCACACATCACAAAAGTCGTATTTCTGAATTTGTGAAGAGTTACTGTGAATAATAAAAAAGCCTTTGTTCAATAAATCTCCAGAGGTTTTAAAACCCTCCCTCCACAGACCTTGAGGAGGACCTTCGGGTGTACCTCTCCTGTAACCTAATGCTCGTCCTTCTCCTCTTCTTCCTTCTCCTCTTCTTCCTCCTCCTCTTGCACTTCCAACTCATCCTCCACCCCTGCTCTGCCTTCAACTCCTACTCCTCATCCACTTCCTTCTCCACCATCTCTTTTCCTTCTTCCTCCTCGACACTACTACCACGATATATATATATAACTCACCTCCAGACAACTAAATTCACCCAGAAAATATCAGTACTCGGAGGGCCACATATCAGCGTCACATGTGGTTACTTGCATATGTTTCAACCTTTATTACAGCGCTATACCCGCGATACTCAGGTTAAGATGAACATGGAATATATTCTTGGTAATTTAGAGGATTTTGGGGGGTTTAATTTCGGCTCGTTCACGCTACGTACTGCTGGTGCTGTTTCTGGCTGTTAATCGATGTACTTCTCAGGGTACTTTTCACTGGTGTATGTCAGGTTTTACAATAGTTCTCGTGTGCTGTACCAGACTTACAGGTTACAGTTTTAGAATACACATTGATAGTTTTTTTTTTCAAAACACGAAATATCTGTCTTATGAGTATCTTATTACATATCGTCTTAAATATTTTTGTTTATAAAGGTAAACACTCCATAAATATTCCCATAAGCAGAATTTTCTCAAATATTTCCCTGTAGTCTATGTAGTAGGTAATTTAATGACCTATTCCAATTAGAGCTTATTTTGTCATTATAAACCCATTGAGTACGATGACTGAATACAAGAGTATGATGAATTAACCGCTTGGGTACTATGACCCATTCCTCAAGTATCCAATGGGTTGGCCTGTACTAAAGGGGTTAAGGCATCGTACTCAAGGGGTTAAGGCATCGTACTCCAGGGATCAAAGCTTAGTACTCAAGGGGTTAATGTAGAGTCAGACAGTGGTTGCTTGCTGGTGATGGCTAGCCAATAGGAGGACAATTAAACCACTTAGTAGAATATTCACAAGATTGTATGTGTAAGTGATCATGTATTGGCCCTCTTATTGTATATTATTTCAGGTGTGTATACATATGCAGTTCACATAATGTTCAAACCCGTGTCATACAACTCCGCATACAGTACTCTAGTTTATATTATACACCATTGATATACAGCATCACGTTGTGTAGTATACATATTGGAGTAGTTAAATCACATATGGTATACACATCATATACCGTACGCTATACAGTTTAAATATAATACACATAACATGCACACATCTTAGCCTACATACACACACACACTACCACTACTACTACTACTTTGCTGTCACTCGGAATCGAGTATGACGATCATCCAGCTATGATAATATGATAAGAGTTATTAGGGATGACACCTAGGTTGGTGAGTTTTGAGGTGACTCAAGAGGCCGATTGAAGACCCACAGCGAGTCCACATTCGTTACACATGTGGAGGGCTCCATCTAAAGTGGGAGGGGAGGTGGCAGCGGCTTTCCGACGTTGGAGCTTGTCTGCCTCGGTTTGCAGTCGGGCTAACTCGAAAGTATTGACACCTTCTTGTATGGTGCTCCTCCAAGTGTTACGATGTGGAGTAAGCGACTCCCAGGTGAGGGGGTCTATTTGGCACCTTTTCAGCTTGTCTTCAGACTATCCTTACACCTTTTAAATTGCCCGCCGGCATTACGTTTACTATTTGTGAGGTGACTGTAGAGTAGCTGCTTTGGCAGTCAACTGTCGTCCATGCGGGTAACATGGCCAGTCCAACGTAGTTGTTCACGGATAATGGTAGCCTCGATGCTCCAACACTTGTTATCAGCAAGAATACTGGCATTTGTTCTCTTGTCTTCCCAGCGAACTCGGACGATGGAACGTAGACTACGTTAGTGAAAGTTTTTAAGTGCCTTCAGGTGCCTCTTGTATGTGACCCATGTCTCACTGCCATATAGCAGGGTGGGCAGAACCACTGCTCGAGTTACGTGCAGCTTTGTAGATAATTTCAGCTCCCTACAACTGAAGACACGACTTCGGAGTCTGCCAAAGGCTTGAGATGCACATCTGATCCGATGCTGAATCTCTTCATCGATGTCTGCGGTGGTGGACAGGTGGGAGCCGAGATACCGAAAGTGGGCAAAATTAGAGAGGGTAGTACCATTAAGCTGGATAGATGGTGGATGTGTGTCTGAACCAGGGACAGGTTGAAAGAGAATCCGAGTCTTACGTACATTCACCTCTAGGCCAAACTGTGCATATGCGTCTGCATAGGTGTTCAGGATCTCCTGTAGGTCGTGTTCAGTGTGAGCAACAGAGTGAGTTCATCTGCATGATAAAGTTCAGTAATGGAAGCTGCCGACACCTTTGTTCTTGCCTGGAGTCGTCTTACGTTGAAAAGACCACCCCTCAAACGGTACTCAACGTTCACCAAGCTGGCAAAATTGGCACTGGCACGAGTAAGGAAGCCATGAAGATGGAAAAGAGAGTTGGTGCCAGTACACACCATTGTTTAACCCCTGTTTGGATTGGGGAAGAACTCTGACTAGGTGCCGTAGTGCAGTACACTGCTGTTCATGCCATCGTGGAGTTGCCTCACAATGGCGATGAATTTTGGTGGGCAGCCAAGACGGCTGAGGATCTGCCAGAGGGCTTCCCTGTTGACCGAGTCGAAGGCCTTGGTTAGGTCGATGAAAGCCATGTACAGGTCACGACGCTGTTCTTTGCACTTTTCCTGTATCTGGTGGGCACAAAAGATCATGTCAGCGGTGCCACGTAATGGTCTAAAACCACATGAGATTCTGGGAGGAAGTTTACCGCCTCAGGAAGAAGTCTGCTTAAGAGGACTCGGGCGATAATCTAGCCAGCTACGGAGAGCAGCAAAATCCCAAGGTAGTTGCCACAGTCTGACCGGTCTCCCTTGTTCTTATAAATAATGACAATGGAGGCATCCGTAAGAACTTGGGGGATTTCCTCCTTTTCCCATATATTCTCCAGGAAAGAGTGGAGACGACTCGTAAGTGTAGGTCCTCCTGCTTTATAATCGTCGGCTGGGATTGCATCAGGCTCCGAGGCTTTGTTATTTTTCATCTGTTTGATGGCAGTAGCTACCTCATCCAGGGATGGAGGGTCGCTGAGGTGGGTCACCTTTGGATGCTGAGGGACCTGCTTGGCAGTCAGGACATCCACATCGGTGTTTCGGTTGAGCAATGAATGGTAGTGCTCTTTCCAGCGCTGAAGGAGGCCTTCGTCGTCGTTAATTATGTGGTTACCGTTAGATGAGTGGAGGGGTGCTGTCCCACGAGTGACTGGCCCATAAAATGTTTTAGTGGAAATGAAAAACCTGTGCATCTTGTGCTGATCTACAAGTTTTGTACTTCACATGCTTTATTTTTAAATGAGTCGTTCTTTAGATTGCGAAGTTCCCGCTGGGCTGCCGCTTTCTTCTTGCATAAGGTATCAGCTTTGGTCCGAAACTGAGGGTTGCTCTGCCAGTAAGTAAAGGCAGCACATTTGTCATCGATGAGTACTTTGATTGCCGGGTAATTTTTATCAAACCAGTCCTGGTGTATTCTTTTGATCTGGCCGAGGGTCTCTCTGCAGGTTTTGTCATAACAGTGTTAACAGTATCCAATTCGGCACTGGGATTCACGTTGTTTGCAATTGGGTTTATAAGCCTTGTTCCAGCTGCTCTCTGAAAGCATGTGCTACCACTGGATCCTCCAGACACTTAGTATTAAACCTTCTTCTGGAGGCTTGCTGCCTTCGTCGTTTTGGGGCGACGTGAAGTGATGGTTTGGATCTGACAAGTCGATGATCGGTGTCACAGTGGTCTGAGCCATGCATGGCACGGGTGATGAGGACATCTCGGCGATCTCTTTCTCTGACAATGATGTAGTCAATGAGATGTGAATGAGATGTTTGGATCGTGGGTGTTGCCACTAACCCTTGAACTTGTCGGCCTGCCTAAACAAGGTATTGGTGATAGAGTGAGGTTGTGAGCAGCACACTTGTTGAGGAGGAGTAAGGCAATTGGAATTACACTTGCCCAGTCCATTTCTCCCTATGGTTCACTGCCAAATGTTAGCACCTCTGTCAACTCTGGCAGTGAGGTCGGCAAGGAGCACAACTTTGTCTTCTCTAGGGATAGAGGTTAGCACTCTGTCGAGGTCGACGTAAAAGGCCTCCTTGATATCATCCTCTGCATCCAGTGTTGGGGCGTATGCACTAATGAAGAAGGCATGACGCGAGTGATTCAGTGGGACTCGAAGCGTCATTAGGCGCTCGTTGTTCCCAATAAAAAACGCATTTCAGTTAGCCAGTGTTGGATGTGTTGGAGGATGGCAAAGCCAACTCCTATAATGCTGTTTCTCTCTGCAGCAGGCTTACCCTTCTAGAAGTTGTAGCCAGACCTCCGTTCTGTGAGTTGGCCCTCATCTGGGAGCCGGGAGTCGCTGATGGCTGCTATGTCGATGTTATACCTAGCCAGCTCTTTTGCCACAAGGGCAGTTCTTCTTTCAGGATGCTATTTGTGCCAGTATCCAGAAAGGTCCTGACATTCCATGCAGCGACCATAAGAGGTTGTATGGTTTGGTTTGGTTTTGATTTGATTATAATTGTGTTTTCGACCGCATAAAGATGACCTTACTGGTTGCGGTTTCCCAATCAGGTTGGTTCTTTAGGCAGGCTATGTTTAGGACACCTTTTCTAGCCCCCTCCCCATGTGAGGTGAGCAGAGTGGCTCCTCGAAAGGGCTGCTCAGTTGCACAGACAGGACCGGATTGCACTGCTGCCTAGATCCCGGTGCATAAACGACCATCCTATCTGTGCCGCCCATGTGCAGAGTTGTACCTAGAGACTCGTGGCAGTCATCTCTGTCTGTCCCCATCGCCATTCGTCCGTCGCCATAGGACTTTTGGGGGGTATAAGGGATTTTGATGATGATGAGAGGTATGATGAGCTGGGTGATGTCTGTGCATGAGTTGATTTACGTGGTGAGGCAGGAACGCAGGCTGCAACCACACATCTTGGCTCTCCCTTTTCCTAATCCAATGGTTCAAGTGTTGCAACGACTGGGGAGAGGGAGAGTTGCAATAGACTGCCGATAGCCCAGTTTGTTGGGTTTCGCCTAAGTAGCCTGTCCATCAGACAGTGCCTTCGTCTGCCGGTGTAATCGTTGGGTTTCTATGGTGGTCACCTCTTCTGCCTACACCGCCGTGGGTTTTTGTTGGACCTCTGTAAGCATGTCTGCTTGATGCAGGGCTTCACCGCAGATTTTTCATTCGGTGTTTACTCCCGTAGCCTTATACCTGCCAAGGTTAGTCCGCAAGGCAGCGGGGCGGTGGTTGGTAAGCGCCAGGACGTGTCCACATGTCAGTGGGCCTATGCACCGTTCCCCTGGGGCCCACTGCTACTCCGAGATCCCCTGCTGATCTAGCCTGGGCCCACGAGGCACCCAGTTGCCGTGTGTGGCCACGAGGTGGCACAGCAGGAGTCTTGGTGGTGAGGAGGCTGTGTACTGGCAAAGGAAGACTTATGCATGTTGCTTCCCTGTTCGCCACGAGGGCTAGCCAGCGGCGGCAGCTGAAAGCGTGAGGGAGCAAGCAGTGCTTGCACCTTTACACTAACATAATGCTCCCACACTAGAGGCATTTCACCACCGTGTGTGTGGCTGCACGCACGCACGCATGCACGCACACACACACACACACACACACACACACACACACACACACACACACACACACACACACACACACACACACACACACACACACACACACACACACACCTGAGAAGGCTACAACTAAAGTAAAAACAAGAAACTTTGGCATGGCGAATCATATGAGAAGGTGGAAAATTTTATATTTATCTTTTTAATATGGAAATAATATTACTTTTCTTTTTTATAAGGATTTGATATTATATTTCTTATCTTATCTGGAAGAAATACTATAATATTTGTTTTAATTTGGAGATAATATAGTATTACCTTATAAGTCTGGAGTGGATATTAACATCATAATCTGGAGTGAATTATCTTTATCTTTAAACATGGGGTCAATGTAAAGTTCTTTATGTAATGTGAAGAAACTAATACCTTTGTTTTTGTTTTTTGGAGTAAACTTTATATTTTTAATCTGAAGTGAATATTATTTCCTACTCTAGCGTGAATATTATCATTCTTATCTGGAATACCTATTACATTCTGTAACCTGGACTGAATATTATCGTATCATTCTGATGTGAAGTGAATATTATTTCTTCTTTAAATGTGGAATGACAAATATTCTAATTATTTAATCTACAGTGGATGTTACCGTTCTTTTTACGTCCATTTCATATCAAGAAGAAATATAATCTCTTTTGTCTTCTCTTTTTCTTCTTCTAGTTTTCAGAATGTTAACACCGAGGAGCCAATGTCGCCCGCAGCTTCTAATTACTCGAAACATATTTTAGTAAGAATGCGAGATATTTAATTAAGAATTGAAACCGAAACGCGCACGTCCACCATCCAATAACGGAGAAAGGGAGGGGAGAGGAGATGAGAGGGAAAAGGAGAGGGGGAGAGAGGGGAAAGAGGAGAGGGAAGAGTAAAAAAAAGGGAGAGAGGAAAGGGGGACGAAAGAGGAGGGGAGGAGATGAGAGGGAGATGATGAGAGGGGAGGAGATGGGAGGGGAAAGAAATGGAGAGATGAGGGGTAGGGAGATGAGAGGAGGGCATGAGCAGGAGAGGTGAGAGGGGATGACAGGGGGAGAGCAGGAGGGGGGAGAGCAGAGGGGGGAGAGTTAGGAGGAGCAGAGGGGGAGAGCAGAGGGGAGAGAGAGAGAGCAGAGGGGGAGAGAGAGGGGGGAGATGAGATGGGGATGAGAGGAGATGGGGGGAGATGAGAGGGGAGAGATGAGAAGGGAGGGAGAAAAGATAGGGGAAAATAAGAGAGGTAGACGAGGTGAGAAGGTACGAGAAGGGAGAGATAAGACAAGGGAAACAAAAGGGAGGTGAGAGAGAAGGGAAAGGGGAAAGGGAGATGGTTGGAGAGGGGAGACGAAGGGGAGAAAGAGGAAGGATGAGAGAGTGAGGATATACTGTAGTTATGCAGTGGCAAGGGAGGGAGACCAAAGGAGGAAGTGGAATGAAAGCGAGGAAGAGGAGGAGAGGGAAAAGAAGAAGAAAAAATTGAGGAGAAGCAGGATATCAGAAGAAGGGAGGAAGGAAGGAGGTAAAGAAATGAGGGAAATAAAGTAAAAGAAAGAAGGAAAAGGAAGGAAGTAAAGAGAGGAGGAAAAGGAAGGAAGGAAGGAAGGAAGGAGATATGAAGCAAAGAAAGGAGGAGGGATGGAGATGAGGTAAGAAGAGAGGAGAGGAATGGGAAGAGGGAGGGAGGAGGAGAGTGAGGAGAGGGAGATGGAGAGAGGGGAAGGAGATGGAAGAGAGAGGGGGGGAGGGAGGAGGGGTAAAGGAGGAGAAATAGGGGGAAGGAGAGACAGGGGGAGGGGAGAGATGGGGAGGAGAGATGGGGGAGGGAGAGATGGGGAGGGAGAGATGGGGAGGGGAGAGATGGGGAGGGAGAGATGGGGGGAGGGAGAGATGGGGGAGGGAGAGATGGGGAGGGAGAGACGGGGGAGGGAGAGATAGGGGGAGGGAAAGATAGGTGAGGGAGAGAGGGGGGAGAGACAGGGGGAGGAAGAGGCAGAGAGAGAGAGAGAGAGAGAGAGAGAGAGAGAGACAAGGTGGTCGGGGTATTGGCAATCAACCACTTCAACTCCTCCTCCTCCTCCCCCTCATCCCCGGTGACTTATCACATTGACTTGAAGAAAATTCAATTATTTGTTGGTTTATTAGTGTTAATGGCGCCGGCGAGGAGTTAGACGGAAGCTCAAGTGTCAGAAGTTAGTTGTCTGGGAGGCTCTAATGATCAAAGTTAAGGCAATCGCACGGGCCCGTGCCACTAGGTAAGACGTGCCACTCCTCCGGCTCACACCCCCGGCAGCGCCGCTCAAGGGAACGGCTGCAAAATGACGAATGGGTAAGCGAGTGTTTCTGTGAGCGAGTTTTGGGATTTATTTTTCACTCGTGCGTGCATGCGTGAGTGTGTGTGTGAGGTGGGGTGTTGTACGCACGCACCTGCGGCTGTAGTCGTCTTAATAATAGCTTACTAAGACAACCCTTCACGAACACTCACCAGCATTGCCTGATAAAACTGCCCAGAATAACTTAAAAATCCATCTACATAAAATATTCTTTACTTATGTAAAAAAATATTGCATCGATGATCATGTTTTGAACTTTTGTCTTAAGTCCCCTGCCCCGCCCCCACGCCCGTGAAATAAAAAAAATGTACTGGTTATCTAATAGACGATATTCTACCTATTAATAAAAAAGGAAAATACATCGGTTGTATTATTTTTTTAAACTTTACCTACAAATCACTCCCCTTCCCCTTCCTCCGAAAAAAGAAAGAAAATATATTGGTTTTATTACTGACGATACTTTCATTTTAAACCAAATATTCGTATAATATATATATATATATATATATATATATATATATATATATATATATATATATATATATATATATATATATATACACACACACACACACACATACATACACATACATACATACATACATACATACACATACATACATACATACATACATACATACATACATACATACACATACATACATACATACATACATATACATACATACATACATACATACATACATACATACATACATACATACATATACATACATACATACATACATACATACATACATACATACATACATACATACATACATACATACATATATATATATATATATATATATATATATATATATATATATATATATATATATATATATATATATATATATATATATATATATATATATATATATATATATATATATATATACTGTATATACAGTGGTCCCTCTATTAAAGAGAGGTTCAATTTACGAGATTTCAGTTCACAAATTACCCCCATAAGGATTTTCAGTTCCATTGACGAGTACAACCTTATGACTCATAAGTTATGAGAAACACGCTTTGTTGTGCGCATCAGCTGATCACCTAGTCCACCAATACAGTAATTGGTTCTATGTTTACATTCGTTTTCAGTAGAGTAAATATCAAGAAAGTTGTGGTCTTGAATTTTTTTCCATTTTTTATATTAAAATTATTGGTCATTCTGAATTTTCTTTAACATATTGATGATATATACAGCACAGGGAACAGTTTTTGTGTGCCCATCAGCTGATCGAATCACCCACCAATGCTTCTCAGTTTAACTTTGTTTACAGTGGAGTGAACATTGAGTTTGTTGGTCTCTTGAATATTTTTGCATTTTTACCTTAAAATTATTGATCATTCTGAAATTTAGTTAACACATTGATTATATACAGTGAAGAAATTATTAAGAAATACGAAGAAGGCATTAGAACCAATGCACTCTGTAAAGAATATGGCAAGTCATCATCGACTGCCTCTACAATCAGCTGTTCGCTATGTAAACAAAGCTGCCGGTAATACGACATACACACCTCAAAGTAAGTTAAAATACAGTATTCTATTGTTTTTTATTTATTAATGTACAATACTGTATTTAGTTTATATTTAATGTTTTGTTATTTCTATTACCAGTATACAGTGCTATATATATACTTTTTTCAGTGAGTTAGAACCAATTACCCAATATCCCATTGAAATAATAATTCAGTTAACGAAATTTTCAGTTAACGACTGACTCTGTGGAACCAATTGTGCTCGTTAATCAAGGGATCAGAGAAAGAGAGAGAGTGATATATATATATATATATATATATATATATATATATATATATATATATATATATATATATATAAATATATATATACATATATATATATATATATATATATATATATATATATATATATACATACATATAAAATAAAGAACATTGCGTTTGACCAAAGTTAATTAGTTCCCAATGACAACAGAGATGCATCTTATCTAGGGTTGGCCGGGTACCTGAGGTTAGACACACACACACACACCATCGTAGGGTCAAGACGTATCATAACACCATGTGTGAGGGAATTACTACACCACATGAGGTTCCTCATAACACCATCTGTGAGGGAGTTACTACACTATGTGTTTGCTGTTCAACACCTCAGCGCACAAGACCTATTAATTTTGTATGTTAACTGTATGTTAATTTACCTTTCTCTAATGAAGGCTTTTATTAACCCTCCCGTGTCAATGTATGTAATAAGTCATTTATGTTCAATGTATATTTTCAGCCTTCGGGCTGCCGAACTTTTTCAATAAACCGTTCTTATTATTTTCAGTCATATTAACCTACGATTATTAAGGTCAAATCGACTCCATAAGTTACCACAAAGGAAGTTTTTCTTGACGGCTGCTTATAAAGAGCCCAAAGGTTGATCACTCAGTTCTTCAAAAGTACAATTCATTGTAAGAAAAAAAAGTCTTAATTTAATTTCTTCCCTTGATTATTCAGTCTTTCAGTGCTAAAAATGATGAGGGTTTTTTGGGGAAAGTAAATGGAAAAGCAAGTCATTCAATCATCAAATCACCGTGCCAATCAATCAATCAAGCAACCAATCAATCTATCATATCTTCAGTCATTCAGATATCTTAAGTTTCTACAATAACTCAAGCAATCAACTAAGTAACCAATCAATAACCAGATCAACCCACCAACCTACCGAATCACCAAAATAACCAATTCATTTTAAATAAAATCAATCATGGAACATATCAATCAATACTTTAAACAATTAATAACTATAATCAACAAATCACTCGACTATTCAATCAACATATCAATATTCAATTCGTCAAACAAATTACTAAAATAAGCACTGTTGACAAAGTGGGGGACGGGGTGAGTAAAGTTCTAGAGGGGGGAGGGGTGGTGTTAAAAAATTTACCCCCCACCATACCTTCATTACCTCCATGTTATAGGAGTAATGGTATAGTGGTATTTATCCCTATGTTATAGTCTCTTTAAAACTTCCTCTCCTGTTTTTAACCTCTTGAGTACGATATCAACAGCTTGATTACGGTAAATTAACGCAAGGAGATATCTTGTTGACCCTTGAACTTCGATGACCTGTTCTCTCGAGACTCATGACATTTTCTGTAGGCGGTCAATTCATCGAACTCAAAAGGTGAATAAACAAAGATCTCTAAAAATATTTGACGATAATTCACGCTCGCGTCCACGATATTTAAACGGGTCAATGAAGGGAGTCATCAATCTGGCTTCCTTCGTGATTACCTTTCCTGGTTAGCATACGAGGTGTTTTTCTCGACGAAACCTTTCAAGTTTTTATAGAAAAAAGTAGATAAAACACGTGGAGGAAATTTATTGCGTGTATAAGGCTGTCTCCTTTATCATATTCTGCACAACAAGCTCTTTTACCTCCCTGTATTAAAACAGGGGACTGCATACACCTGAAGTATATAAAAAACTATTTAATATCTTCGCTTCTTTATGCATCGTTCGATCAATCTCCCCGAAAAAGAAAAACTCTGTGAGAACGCCATGATTCTTTCACTCCACTTCCTCATCATCCAAGGTCTCGTTGACATTATTATTTTGTCTTTCTTTGCCACATCATTAGTTCTCCGCCTACAACCTCTTCTCTCCCATTTCTCCCTCCTTTCCTCCGAAGGTTGTCAACACATCCCCAGGGCACCGGCTTTGCACACGGCGCCCCTAACGATAAACATAATCAACATTAAGCTGACAGACACTCTACGGCCACCGCTGGAGGGTTTTGTTGAGACAAGAGAGAGGAGAACTGCAGTGGAGGGGGAGGGGGGGTTACAGGCTACTAATAGACTTTTGGGGCACCATTGGCGGGTCATTGAATCTAATGGGAGCTTGTTGTGACGCTCTGGATGACCGCTGGGACACAAAATTCTGCAAAATCGCAGGGAGGAAGTGAGAAGAGGTAGAATGCTGCGAAGATGTTGGATGGGCGGGCGTTGAGGAAACTGGGAGATAAATTACTGAGAAGAAATTGAAAGACCAATGCAAATTCGCAAACATTCACTCGGAAGCTACTCACACTGCTATTACGTCACTGAATGATGCACGGAGGGAAGCCCCTGGAAAGTCTCCGAGTGCTGTCGAGATCCCTCTTGAACAACGAGAAACTTCTTGGGAGCACAACCGAGGAGTTGCTGGAAGATTGCTAGGAGGCAGCTAAGGGGTTGGGGGTAGCGATCCTTCCGGGGATATATTTGTAAATAGGATATTCGATACAACTGGAATTCCAGACCGAGGGAACGCTAGAGGCCCTAGACGGGAATTATACCGCTAATGGATCCTGTGGGAACCATACTGGAAATTGGAGCCATTTGGAATAGAGGGAGGATTGGTGACCTATGGGTATCGTGACGCCAATGGATGCTTATAGATTTTAATCGAAATGAAATCCCATGAAAGCAGTAAAACGTAATAGGAGCTTACCGCGGTTGTAATCAGAATGTGGAATTTTCAAATCATATATGAGGGTCGGATCGCAACTGATATGTAAGAGACGCTTTTAAGAGTAACGTGTGAATAGTGAAGAGTGATGAATCTCTTTAAGTTGAGATTTATAGTACGGTACAGTAGATAGGGAATACTTAAAAGAGTTGAAAGCTATTGATGAAATGGCAACCTTATATGCTGTACCGACAATCCTGGTAAATAGGATTTATAAAGATAATTGGCGAGTAAATAGGGAAGGTTTTAGATATCCAAGTCGAATTAAGGATCTACTTATATAAAGCAAAATTAAGACGCGTTGATATTCCAACGAAGACGAGCTTTTCAGAGGTCATGTACGCGACGATTATTCCAGAAAATACTACTCAGTTAAAAACGTCATGGGGACTGTAGTGGAGGCGGGAACCTCTTATAATTTTAGACACAAATCTGATTTCACTAATATTGGAATTAGAATCGAAATATTGCAATAGTTATGTACTTTTCCGAACCCTAAAATGGCGTTATGGAAATATATTTGGACGGGAATTTATAAAAGAAAAATATATTGAAAAGTACTTCTCAAATTAGAAATAACGTTTTACAAGGACATCACTCAAAAATTATATAAATATAATATAAATATTCCTTTTAAATTTTACTTGTGTTGGAGCTTTAAGTATAATATGAGGAAGGAATCTTTAAGACCTGCGGTGAGAGAGTAGCTCTGAGAATTACATTAAGGAGGAGTGAGGTCTTAACACTGAAAGAAATATTATGTTGACGGGAGGCGGCTATAGCTGTCAGGTTGTATGTGGTAGAACCCAGTCAAGCGTGGCGGTGGTGACGGTGTTGTTGTATTGGTGATAAAGCGGTACAGGGGGGGCAGTCGTGTGTGGAGGTGCTTGTATGATGATGGTGTGGTAAGGGGGCAAGAGTTGGTTCGGTAGTAGTGTTATGGTGATGTTGTGGGGGTGGTGGTATGGTGTAGGTGTGGTGTTGCGGTAGTTGTATTATGGTGGTGATGATGATGATAGTGCAGGAATTGTAACGGTATGATGGTGGCAGTGTTGTGGCTAAGAAGTAGTGCTGGTGTGGCGGTAGTGGTAATGATGGAGTGGTGGTGGTAGTGATGGAGTGGTGGTGGTGGTGGTGGGTAGTGATAGTGATGGAGAAGTGGTAGTGATAGTGATGGAGGGTGGTGGTGGTGGTAGTGATAGTGGTGGGAGTGGTGGGTGGTGGTGGTGATAGTGATGGAAGGTAAGTATAGTGATGGAGGGTGGTGGTGTGTGATAGTGGTGGAGTGGTGGTGGTGGTGGTGATGGTGATGCAACGAGGAGATTTGAGGAGCAAGCTGATCGAGAGGAGAGATGGAGAAATGGCGTGGTAATGGTGGTAGTGGTAGGTGTAGTAGTGGTAGTAGTGGTGGTGGTAGTGGTGGTGGTGGTGGTAGTAGTGGTGGTAGTAGTGGTGGTGGTGGTGGTGGTAGTAGTAGTAGTGGTGGTAGTAGTGGTGGTGTGGTAGTAGTGGTAGTGGTGGTAGGTAGTGGTGGTAGTGGTGTGTGGTAGTGGTGGTAGTGGTGGGTAGGTAGTGGCGGTGGTGTGGTAGTGGCGGTAGGGTGGTGGTGGGTGTAGTAGGTGGTAGTGGTAGTGGTGGTGGTAGTAGTGGTAGTGTGCAGGTGTGGTAGTGGTGGTGGTAGTGTGGTGGTGGTGGTAGTAGTAGGTGGTAGTGTGTGGTGGGTAGTGGTAGGTGTAGTAGTGGTGGTAGTGGTAGGTGTAGTAGTGGTGGTAGTGGTAGTAGTGGTGTGGTAGGTGGTGGTAGTAGTGGTGTGGTAGTGGTGGTGTGGTAGTGGGTAGTAGTGGTGGTGGTAGTGGTAGTGGTGGTAGTAGTGTGGTGGTAGTGGCGTGGTAGCAGTGTGGTAGGTGTAGTAGTGGTGGTAGTGGTAGGTGTAGTGGCCAGTGGCAGGTGTAGCAGTGGTAGTGGTGTAGTGGTGGTGTAGTAGTGGTAGTGGTAGGTGTAGTAGTAGTGGTAGAAAGTGGTAGGTAGTGTGGTAGTGTAGGGTGTGGTGGCATGTAGTAGGTGTGGTGGTAGTGGTAGGTGTAGTATGGTCGATTTTTACTATGCGTGCTGGAAGCCGTGAAGGGTGTCACACAGTTGGTAACCCTGCTGTTCCACACGTGTGGACTTCAAAGCAGTCTGTGATGTCAGGTCACAGGCTAAAAGTAAGGTTAGTTACCATCAAAGAAGTGGAACAGAGAGCATCATACGGTATCTGCGTGTTTGTTATTTGGGACCCCATCCCAACCCACTTTTTATATTCATTATATTTCCATGTTAATATTGATTACGAATGTCAAATAATATTTTCTGATCGTAAACAATTAATTGTGGCGCACAAATAGAATTGGTCCCTGTGGGTAATACTGGGGAAGACTTGTTAGCGTCAATGATGATGAAGCCTTGTGGAAAATTAATAAAGACATCATGTCTTCATGTTTAGTACAGATAGTCTCAAATGCCCCCGAAATAGGACATATCTCAAAAGATTTTCCTGGGGGGGCTGGGGGCTGGGGGAAGGGGGGGGGGGGGGGTCCTATAGGCCCCGGGATTGGCTCGCTTCGCTCGCCGGTCCGTGGCACATTGAAAAAAACCATGCCGGTCCGCCACATCAGATAGTTTGAGAAGCGCTGCTCTAAGGAACGGTAGGCCAGTAGAAGGTTTGCCCTCCCAGCGTGTGTGGCTCTTCCTATGACGTCGATTACGCCATGGTGTGCAAGAAAGGGGGCTTCATATGCATGAGGAATGACAAAGTAAGGGATCTCACAGCAAATATGTTGTAGGAAATCTACCGTGATGTCAGGGAAGAACCGACCCTCCTTCCATTGGACGGTGAGATTTTCCAATATACGACTTCAAACACATCCAACGAAGCCCGTGTTGACGTCACTGCTCGAAGTTTCTAGACGCAGGGACAGCGAGCCTTCTTCGACATCAGGATTCTTGATCCCATGGCCGCATGTCACCGTAATTTAGCTGTCGATGCTACACACAGGAGGAACGAGAACTACAAGATAAGGGTATATGAGGAGAGAATTCAGAACGTTGATCAAGGCAGCTTCACTCCTCTAGTGTTCACAACCTCTGGTGGGATGGGACCAAGTGCAAGATGCTTCTACGCCAGACTCGCGGAGGTGATCTCCGAACAGAAGCAGCAGCCCAGAAGTTATGTTACAGCCTGGATAAGATGTCGACTGCCCTTCTCTCTCCTTCGGTCGGCTTTGCTCTGCCTTAGGGGAACGAGAGCATCGGCCCCAAAGCAGACAACAGTTGCAGATATTGACTATGAGGCTACAGTCACTGAATGCCGCATAGATCTGCGACTAAACTGACTCAACACAGCTAGGATAGCTACTTATGTATTACGATATTTAATATTAAGGTAATAAAATGGTGGCAAAGGTATGGCTATTGGGGGAGGCTGGAGGCCAATTTAATAAAAAAAAAGAAGTGTGGTAGTGGTAGGTGTAGTAGTGGTGACAGTGGTAGGTGTAGTACTGGTGGTAGCGGTAGGTGTAATAGTGGCGGTATTGGCAGGTGTAGTAGACCCGTTCACAAACTCGATAAATCTCAATATGATAATGTACAATGTGTCGAATCTTGCGGGAATGCAAAGCTGTGTTGAGGGATAAAGCGGGAGATGAAGGGTGAGGGGAAGGACGTGGTGTGAGAGAGACAGGGGGTGAGAGAGGGGACGAGGAGGGGTAAGGGGGAAGGGGGAAAAGATAGGTAGGGAGGGGAAAGGGAGGGATGAGGGAATGAGGAGAGAGAAAAGTATAAGCAGAGAAGAGGGAATGTGGTGAAGGAGGGGAAAAATGGGGAGGGGGGATGAGGAGAAAAAAGAGGTGTGTGTTGGGAAATATAAGAGAAAGGATGATTAGGAATTATGAGGGGAAGTGAGGTGCTGTGAGGGGAAGTGAGGTGCTGTGAGGGGAAGTGAGGTACTGTGAGGGAAGTGAGGTACTGTGAGGGGAAGTGAGGTACTGTGAGGGGAAGTGAGGTGCTGTGAGGGGAAGCGGAGGTGCTGTGAGGGGAAGTGAGGTACTGTGAGGGGAAGTGAGGCACTGTGAGGGAAGTGAGGCACTGTGAGGGGAAAGTGAAGGATGATAAGGGGGCATGAGAGACTGTTGAGAGATAAAATCTTATTAGAGGGGAAGTGAGGGATGGTGAGGGGAGATGAGAGATAGCTTATTCGAAGTGAGGAATAGTGAGGGGAGGTGAGAGACGACGAGGAGATGTAAGGGATTGTTATGAGATGTGAGAGAAGGTGAGGGAATGTTTGGGGGGAATTGATGGATGATGAGGGACTGTGGGGAATGGTGAGGGGGAGATGATGAAAGATGACTCTCTCTCTCTCTCTCTCTCTCTCACATCACGTACAACACACCAATGAGCATGACCAGGTGAAATATACACAAGCAAAAAAATTTACATAAAAATTCAGGCAACACACACACACACATTCACCTCACGCACACCGGGAAGGCCGTGGGCTCGTAACACTCGTCTTGCCCGCTGTGCCCACCGTTTCTCTGTGGATGTCGGTCAACTAGAATAACCCGTTATAGTACATCCTTCTTTCCTCACACAGCTAAACTGTGGAATACTCTGCCTTCTTCTGTGTTTCCATACTCATACAATCTGTCTCACTTCAAAAAGATGGTTTTCCGGCATCTTCGTGGTGTAGATTAATATAATCATTTTCTTTTCGATTTTTAATTTATTATTTCTTTAATTTTTTCGCCCCCTAGGCCCCGTTGTGGGTCGATGACCTGCCCCGGTTGGGCTATTCCCTGTAAAAAAAATATATAATAAAAATGAGATAACTAGAAAACACACGTCATTACAGTTGTCATATCCTCAAATTCTCGTCTCCACCTCCTGAAGTCCGGAGGAGTTCCCGCGCCCGAGTTCATCAGTGCTTACTCAACATTCATACTTCCCATGTTCACCTGTGCCTCCCCTGCCTGGTCTTCCTCCCTACATGCCACATAACGGAGACACGTAGAAAAAGTGCAGAAGAGGGCATGCAAGATTAAACTCTCCCCTCCTTCTCTACACATAAGAACATAAGAACATAAGAATGGAGGAAATTGCAGTGGATCTAGTGGCCCATACAGGGCCACACCCAACCCCTATCGCTCATATATCCATCCAGTCTGTTTGAAGCTATCCAGCATATTCGAGTTAATTATGAAGTTTGGTAACTTGCTCCACTCATCCATTATCTCTATTTCCAAACCAATGTTTACCTATCTCGCGTCTAAATCGAAATTTGTCTACTTTAAAACCCTTGCTACGAGTTCGCTTCTGGTTGGATAGTTTGAGTACCTTTGTTATAGAAGCGCTCAACACACTGACCCTCTCGGCTCTCTCTGACCATCATCACGACCTCATCTGCAAATTTGGTGAGAAGCTTCTGCACCATCCTCGACACTGGCTTCCACCCGAGAACCCTCGTCCGCGAATTACTGTTCGACACCACAACCGCCTCCAGCCCATACGAACATGTACTGATCGCTGTGAGAACAGCCCAGTCTCAACCATTTTAAAAGTTATCAACAATTCGTAATCAACCAGTGTATTCACTCTCAGTCAATCTTAATTTTTTTGCACTGTTTCTTTGTGGAAATTTCCTGTAGTATAAACTTCTCCCAAGCTAGTTATTATATATCATATGTGTATCACTTATGTTACTTGTATATTATTTGTCAATCAAGTGACCCATTCCCCATTTACGTAACTGTATATTTTCAGCCTTCCGGCTGCCATGCTCTTTCAGTAAACCGTTAATTATTATTATTATTACACGGGAATACATAAACACACAAGCAAACACTAAAACACTAAGAAACCAACTAGCAAACAAAATACTAATAGTACACTATACAAGCAGACAAAAACAATCAAGCAAGCAAACAATGCACATGTAAAGCAAACACAGTAACAGCCACAGAACATTAACTCAAATACAAACATAACAAGAAAACAAAACCACACAAACACCAGGACACACACACACACATACACATTATAAGGAGACACACAGGTACACACAAACACAATCTCTTAAGTAGCTGCCACACACGCAGTATCCTGTTTAACTCATGATACACGAACGGTCTTCAACTCATTCTACCAGCAGGTATAATTCTTCCTCGTGATTTACAAAGGCGAACACAACTTCCCTGAACACTTTTGGTGGTGACATCTGGCATCGTCTGGTATTCGGGGATCATAATTATATTATGGTTGGTTTATATAGCTGGTGAAAGCTATAGGGGATAACAGACACTATAATATAAAAAATATAACTATATACAAATCTTGAGTTCTAGTGTAACGTCCTGATTTATGGAGGGTGCAACAGGAGACATTGTATATATTGGCTGTTTCATATAACAGTACCATTTTATGTTAACGTTTGCTTTCATAAATCAAAACGTCTTCCTTTATATACCAGAACGTTTTCTTCAATATATCCAAACTTTTTACATGTATCAGAAAGTTTTTTCCCTATGTTTTTGTAAGAAAAGAAATTTCTGAATCCCTAAATAGTAAAAGATAAAAAAAAAAAAAGAGTGAAATTTAATGGGAAAATTTCTAAATTTCTATACCCGGATCACATTGATGTAAATTCGGTTAGAACTTAACGTGACTTATATAACAAACTGTCCCGAGTATAAGAGAATCTCAAACCTTCCTAATAAAACGGCAATATCAAATCACTAGCCTGGAAATAGTCGAGGCAAAAAACGGCACTAATATCATTAATTTTAATTCAATTTTGAAAGGAGGAATGAGAGCGTTATAATTTGGACGCTAACTTTGAAGATAATAAACTCATTAGCGGACTCCCCCCGTACAGTGACCAGAACACAATCCCTCCAGTCTCACTATGAAATTGAGATGACTGGGAAAACAATTCACAATATATATTTAGAGGCGTGCCTTTAAGTGTAGGGCGGCGCGTCGTGTGATATGTTGGTGCAGGAGGTGCAATATTGCTCTCCTCGCCCCACTAACAATTCAGTAAACAACTGTCATGCAACCCGGAGTGCAACTGCAGTCTCCTCTCTCGTTAGGGCGAACGTGACCCGAAGCGGCAAGTTGCTGTCCTGTCCAGCACGGCCGCTTTATTGTGATGTCACTTTACATGTACACTTCATGGAGTGTCCCTCTACACGTACACTTCAGGTAGTGTCATTCTACCCGTACATTTCAGGGAGTATCATTCTACCCGTACATTTCAGGGAGTATCATTCTACACGTACACTTCAGGTAGTGTCATTCTACACGTACATTTCAGGGAGTGTCATTCTACACGTACAATTCGGAGAGTGTCATTCTACATGTACACTTCAGGGATTGTTACTTTACACGTACACTTCAGGGAGTGTCATTCTACACGTACACTTCAGGGAGTGTCATTCTACACGTACACTTCAGGGAGTGTCATTCTACACGTACACTTCAGGGAGTGTCATTCTACACGTACATTTCAGGGAGTGTCATTCTACACGTACATTTCAGGGAGTGTCATTCAACACGTACACTTCAGGGAGTGTCATTCTACACCTACATTTTAGGGAGTGTCATTCTACACCTACATTTTAGGGAGTGTCATTCTACACCTACATTTTAGGGAGTGTCATTCTACACCTACATTTTAGGGAGTGTCATTCTACACCTACATTTCAGGGAGTGTTACTTTACACGTACGCTTCAGGGAGTGTCATTCTACACGTACATTTCAGGGAGTGTCATTCTACGTGGTTTGGAAACAGAGTAGTGGATGAATGGAACAAGTTACCAAATATCATCATTAACTCGAATACGCTGGATAGCTTCAAACATAGGTTGGATGCTTATATGAGGAATAGGGGTTGGGTATAAACGGGACTGCCCAGTATGGGTCAATAGGCCCGCTGCAGTTTCCTCCATTCTTATGTTCTTATGTACACTTCAGGGGGTGTCATTTTACACGTACACTTCAGGGAGTGTTGTTCAGCACTGTCGCTACTGTGTGACGTTGTATGCACGTATATGAGAGGAAGTGATATTCAGTTACGGCCGGTGGAAGATGTTGGTGCTCTACATATACACCTGAGTGTGTTCCATTGTTAACCCTTTAGTTACAGGTGTGTGTTGTTGCTCCTCAATAGAATTTACGCAGTGAATGCAGCTCACGCCTTGAGGTGTCGGAAGGATAACTCTGGCCATGTCTCAGGTAGGGCTCACCACAGACTCGGCATTACTGGGTTACTGCTACTCTATATTCAGCTATGGTAGTACCCTCTCCTTTTGTACTGTAAGCCTGGCTCTCAGTGACGCTTTACCAAGATTATATGTTGCCATGTTCCTTCATTTGAATCACAAAACAATTAGTACGCAGATTACAACAAATTTACCGTAAACGAGATAAAAATTAGACGATAACACCCACACCTGGGAATAAAAACACCCTCGACTTAATATCATTTGATAGTTCGGACCGAGGTGTTGGTGCAGTGAAGAACATGACCTTGCCTGTAAACACGGCAAGATCATGTCATCTAGGATATGGGGGGGGGGGGACAAACAGCGTGGTACAGTACAGAGGTTCTAATTATTTTAGATATTTTCTTCTACGTGAAATTACAACAGGAATTACATTAATAAAATACAAGAATGTACTACTGACACGTGGTTACAGTCTGTATGCAGTGTCAGGGAGTGTATACTTTGGTCAATATACAATTAGTTGGTCATAAAATACTGTATTACAAGATCGGGACAAACAGACGGAGGTAAACTAATACTCCCTCAAACTGTGGCGAGGCATAAAAAAAAAATACAGGCCAAAAGAACGTGACGCAGTAGAGGAACGCACACTACATTTAAACGTTCTGGAACTGCCGTTCGCACTGGAAGATTTTATTGGACACACATCATAGATTTTTCTCGAGAAGTTTGGAGACAATTTCTAAACTCCGGAGGATAAAATATTCGGATACTTATATGGGACATAAAACTCGCCCACTATTAGTTTGTATTCTTAAAAGACAACTCCCTGCAGACGTGATGGTCGGAACCCAGACGCCGGAGCTGAGGAGGTTTGTCACAGCAAACATCAGAGCTCTCGATAGACCCCTCCCTCCCTGCCCCACCACGACGATGAAGGGGCGAGAATTAATGTTGACTAAAGGACGAGGAACCGCTGTGAAGAGCTTTGTATCTGTAACTAGTGAATATTGAGCTGTATTTTACCTTTAAATAAATCTAATAATCAAAGATGAACGTTAAGTTGATTATTTAACCGTCTTACCTTTACTAAATCCAAAAAGGTTATAATAATACTATAGAAATCCAAGAAATTTCCATCTTCTGAAAATCTATAATTAATATATGAATGTTTTTTTTTTATGGGAACCTGATGAACGTTTCTACTCAGGATACTTATTTGACGTTACCTGATGTACAAGATGACCTTCATTATCACTAGAGACTGTAAGGTACTTCAGTATAAACTTGTATCCTCTTCTGAGTCACTCAAGAAGGCCAGCGAATGATTATCACTCAATAACATTTTGTTTAACAACGAATGGTGTAAACTGCACAAGTATATGGTGTAAACTGCACAATTATATGGTGTAAACTGCACAAGTATATGGTGTAAACTGCACAAGTATATGGTGTAAACTGCACAAGTAAATGGTGTATACTGCGCAAGTATATGGTGTATACTGCACAAGTATATGGTGTAAACTGCACAGGTATATGGTGTAAACTGCACAAGTATATGGTGTAAACTGCACAGGTATATGGTGTAAACTGCACAGGTATATGGTGTATACTGCACAGGTATATGGTGTACACTGCACAGGTATATGGTGTAAACTGCACAGGTATATGGTGTAAACTGCACAGGTATATGGTGTAGGCTGGTGTATATAGTGTAAACTGCTGACAAGGTATATGGCAGTATATGGTATAAACTGCAATAAACTGCAGGTATATGGTGTAAACTGCACAGGTATATGGTGTATACTGCACAAGTATATGGTGTATACTGCACAGGTATATGGTGTAAACTGCACAGGTATATGGTGTATACTGCACAGGTATATGGTGTACACTGCACAGGTATATGGTGTAAACTGCACAGGTATATGGTGTAAACTGCACAGGTATATGGTGTATACTGCACAGGTATATGGTGTAAACTTCACAGGTATATGGTGTATACTGCACAGGTATATGGTGTATACTGCACAAGTATATGGTGTAAACTGCACAGGTATATGGTGTAAACTGGACAAGTATATGGTGTAAATTGCACAAGTATATGGTGTAAACTGCACAGGTATATGGTGTATACTGCACAGGTATATGGTGTAAACTGCACAAGTATATGGTGTATACTGCACAGGTATAAAGTGTAAAATGCGCAGGTATATGATGTATAATGCACAGGTATATGGTGTATACAGCACAGGTATACGATGTATAATGCACAGGTATATGGTGTGCGAGTATGCTGCACAAGTATTGTATATGGTGCATACTGCACAGGTGCATTGTGTATAATACGCAGGTATATGATGTATAATGCACAGGTATATGGTGTATAATGCACAGGTATAGTGTGTGTACTGCACAGGTGTACAATACAATTTAGGTATACGTGAACACCACTACACAGGGCCCAGAATATGGTCAATTCTCTGAAGCGCTTTCCGTGATAAGTGGAGTCTGTAGCAGTAAGATTATAGATACATGGTGTGTGCGTGACGTGATAGCCTGAAGGAGAGCCAGGGAGGAGGATGAAGAGGAGGGGGAGCAGAGGCGCTAGTTTGAGTCTGGCAGGTAGGGAGAGAACTATTGTGAGGTGTACACGATTCTCTCTGTGTTGGGGCAACAATAAAGGTTGAGAAAAGCAATCAACGTCCAGGATAACTGGTTCAGAGGAGAGTGAAGATTATATATGTGTGTGTGTGTGTTTGCGCGTGTGTGCGTGTGTTTTATTCGTGATCTCACACTGTTGTACCAATATAACAGCTCAAAATCATTACTTGGTTTGATGGGCATACAAGACAGCCTTTCTCCTGATAAATACATAATGCTGGAGTGTGATGAAGTAAATAGCGACATTATACTACTGATACACTATCAACAAAAAATAATCATCACCATCACCACCATCATCATCCTCCTGGTTCCTGAGATTTAATTTTAACGTAAAAAAAATAAATAGTCTCACTTCAGGGATAACGATGAAATCTACGGACTTTCCAGCAACTGTTTCCCCGGTTGGCGTTTCACTCAACATTGGTCCTAAGAGAGCAAGTCTCCCTTAATAGTAGTCCAGTAACAAGAGCCCAGCGTTAGGAATTTAGCTCAGACGTCAGGATCAAAGGGGGTCGAGGCCTGCATTGTACTATTATTTGTTCGTGTTAGCCAATGTCGGGAGCTGCAGTACAACAAGTCAGCAACCAACCCCGGCAGCACGCAGAGTGGGTGGGGGGGGGGCAGAAATGAGAAGCAGTGGTGGTGGTGGTGTTGCTGCCAGGTGTATGACGAATCAATAGATGACCTCTTGACCGCACTACAAAGGTCCTACAGGAGGTATCACCAAGTTTGGATGAGATCGGTTATTAAAGTTTAAGAGGTAATGTAATTCCCAACAAAAACACTAATTATTATATATCTTCTGGTACAGCTCGTTATTAAAGATCAAACATAAATATCTGATTAAAGAAAGAAAAATCCCAAAGGACATCAGCTTCAGAAGTAACTCCATAACTGATCTGAATGGCGTTAACGATCCTAGCTGGTAGGGAAGCCGCTTATAGTAAAAGCTCACATGAATTGAGAGAGAAAAAGATAGAGGGAGAGAGACGAAATATTTTCTCTACGTGGAAACACCAAGAAAGAAAGAAAACTGAAAGGAAAGAGCATTAAAGTTTTTTTTTTTAAAGTTGAAAAAAATATGTTTGCTCGTTACTCTTGGCCAAAACTTGGAGCAGACTTGGAGAATCTGCGGTGGTGTTAAGTCCAGCGCTCTGAGAGGGGGGGGGGGTGCTCTCACAGAAGATATTCCCCCCAAAGCAGACACTTTCACAAAAATAATGAAAGCTCCACATACACGGGTGAAGAACGGTGAAGTCATGACTTAAAAAAACGCCTGTTTGGTTTTTATTCTAAGACCACCATACACCTTGTGGGAATCAGCTATGTCAAGATTGCAATTAGAAGTGGTTCAGTACCCCGCCCACGCCACAGGAAAGACCAAAGAGGCCCTGTTTCTGGACGGCACTGATGAAAATGATGATTTATTTATGTTAATTTCTTTTTGAAACGTTTACATAGTGATGTTGGTTAAATCTAGTCACTAGTGGGTCGATTTATCGAGTTCAAAACTCCCGGACTTACCGTGAGGTCAGAGAGAAGATGACAAGAGAGAAACACGGGGACTAGGGAAACGGAAAACTGGACAAGGAGACGGACTCACAGAACACAGACATACACTCTCCCCAAAAAGTATCGGCCTCTTTTTTCAGCAATACAATCTCACAATGGACGAATATTTCCGATCACTAATTGTGATTCCTGCATTATGTTGGTAGGCCTGCCTTCCTAGTATGTGAGGTTGCCAGTTATTATTTCTGGCATTTGTTGTAATTATATAAGTGAATTACCGTGCTCCATCTTTAGTAGAATAATATAATGATATTAATGTAGTGATGATACTGCCTCTTGTTGCCTGTGATCTCCCCATAGTGACTGTCAATCCCATGGGAGGACTTGACGACATCGTCTCGTAGTGTGTATCAGATAATGTTCCGTTGTCATCAAGAATCATGAGATGATACGTTATACTCATATTTGTTACCTCATCAACTGAGGTAGAAATAATATCGAAATGCAGTAAATCATGTCATCGTAATTGGATATGGCATCATAATACACCCGTAATTACTTTATTTACAAATGAGTGTAATATCGGTTCATAGTGTTTCATGTTGTAACCCCGGATCATGAAAACATAATAATGTTATATTTCTATTTGGAAACCCGTCCCCTGGGGCTGAAGTAATATCTAAGGTGCATAAATCAGCGGGGTTACTCATGACGTTATTGGTTTTGCATATGGCATCACAATTCACCTATTTCATTACATTATGCAGAGAATAGGTGGTATACTGTAGACATCATGGTGATTATCAGGTGCAAGAAGAAATAACGAAAGCTGCAACTTACAATCAGAAATACCAACCGAACCGAGACTGTTGTGCACGTGTTATTGTGTTCATTTCCAAATACATCAGGCCCAGGGGTGCCGATACTTTTTGGGCGAGTGTACTCAAGGACGAAGGCGGATACGGACAGAGAAACGGACATACAAATAGGAAGGCGGAACAAAAACAGGCGCACGAGTGTAAGCAAGCATCCATGTCCCTCCTGGTGCAGCGAGGAACAAAATGATTCAACAATTGTGTGAAGTAGACATACAGTATGCGGCAGAAGTCGGGAAGGGATTGTATTTATCTACATTGCAACTATTACTATCATTCTACTTGATCAATACAGATACTATTGTACACAATAAAGGTTAAACTTTAAGAAAGTGAACAATACAGTAACGTCCCGCTACTGATGAGCTCTCTCGCATTTTGGTGTTGTTTTGATTACAAATCCCATCACGACTTTTGGCCCATCCAGAACACTATACAGGTATAGCACGCCACTTCGGTGTGTAAAATTCAGTAGCTACAACATGTCTGGCTAGATAAGAAGATGAAACACAAAAACGGAGACATTTTAGTTTCACTCAAGAGCACATCAAAGCAATAGCCAGCCATCTTATGCAAGCACACTAATATGGCAACACTTTAGCAGGCAAATGACAGAAACAAGTTACGGGGTGGACAGGAAGGTTATCAAAAAAAGTGCAATGGATCTTCAACAATTCGCAAGAAAGATAAAATAATTTTTAACTTATAACAGACAAGTGTAGTTAAAAACAGTTTTCTTGTCATCTTAAAGTTTGACCAAATTTGAGGATTAATTTGCGGATTTCCCAAATAACCTCCGAGAACCAAAAGTTTCTCAATACACCACTGAGGATCCACACTACTACTAAGACACAAAGATACAGTACAGGTATAGAGAACATTAATTAACGCCCATTTTTTTAAATACCAGTCCACCTCTCACACTAAATACTAATGATGGCTTTCAATACCCATCAGATGTACCGCGCCATTCTCTAAGGAACTCCATTAGCGTCTCTGATCTACCTGAGTGAGAGAGTAATTTGCCTCCTTAAATATCTTGCTGGTCGGAGATGGAAGGTGAAGGAACTTTCCTCCTCCTCCTCCTTTACGATCGAAGAGGTGCTGATTAACCCAAGTCTTGTTAGTGATCCATCGGGGGTGGGAGTCCGAAGCTCTTACACTATCTTTTTAGCCGATAATAAAATTGTATACATACTTTATTATACATCACTTTTTATAATGTGATCAACTTCAAGTAAAAAGTGCATGTTGTGTCAAGCCTGGGAGCTACGCCTCTTATGGACCGCTGGACCTCCTTTCCATTATCCTATTCGATTATTACTCCTTTCACTACGGTCTTTGTCACTGTGATGTACATGGAGGTAAAACTCGACGACCTGTGTTGCTGAAAGACTCCCAACACTTTTATATAGTATTGATAAGATCATTGTAAATATGAGCCTTCTCTTACCACCAATTAGGAGTCGGAGTTAAGGTACAGTACAGGATATATTGGTAGAGATCTAGTACTTTAACTTTTGTGTGTAGAATCTCGGTGTATTTTGAGACTGTTTATGAAGGTTGATTTTGTGCCGCAGGTTAGGTAAATCAGTTCAATTAATTCTTATATAGACTTTATGAAGGAATTATTCATCCTACGAATCATAAAAAGAGAAGACAGACTGGCCTCTATGACTTCACTCTAAATTCAGACTCAGCCAAACAGTCTTCCCGTTGCCTGAGGTTTTTCACACAAATTAGCAACACACACACTAAGTTTAAGCCTCTTGCTTTTCCATGAATATATTCTTCCATGGGTTAGTTTTTCTCTTAAACTCACGGCAACTTATACTTTTCTCCCGGCATTGTTCTATTCTCCTCCAGTTCGCGGGTCCGTTCTTGAGTGTTGAGCGGCCAGCATTTTAGAATCCCACGACCCAGCCACCATTTGTTTATTAAATCTTCTTCAGCTTGCCACGGCCACTGTGCTCTTCATAGTTCCTTGCTCCTGGGTCTTCTTTGTCTTAAGTTCAGGACGGTTGGTGATGGGTGTAGACGACTGCATCTAGGTCATGAAGCCAGGCATTTACTGGGTGTTTGTAATGACCTGTGTCGGTGATTAAATATACCCTTGTGTGCGCGTGCGTGGTCACCACAGCATCATCTGGAGAAGTCCCCCGACCACAGTACATCAACTTGACTATTAAGTAATCTAGTGCAAAATGGACACTGTAGGCTTGCGCGCACACGTACACACACGCGCGCATACACACAAAAGAAAGGTATAGGAAGGCGTTGGTTCCATTGTGTTCATTGTTAACAGTGGTACCCGAGCAACCTGGGACACGTGCTAACAGTGGTGGCAGGTGACAGGCAGTGACTACGAGCACGCAGGACGCGGAGGCCACCTGGATAGATCCATCAATCAGGTTGTGGAGCCTACACAAACGCACACCCGCACCCATTGTGCAGTTGCCTCCAATCCCGCCTTTACCAGTGAACCCGGTCTCCCCGAGCAATGAAACTGTTCCTTTGTTGAGGAACACCGTTGGCACAATAATGATAACCATTAGTAGTATCCAACAGCTTGCGACTGACAGCGAAGTTGTTCAGTTGCCTCTATTTACAACGGGTACAGTGGCGTTCTACTTGGTTATCTACATTAACACTATAAACATACAGGATATACGCACATTCACAAATAGAGGGGACTGTTTACTTGGTCTGGTTCAGGGGTTCTCAACCAGGAGGAATTCCCCAGGGGGAATTCAGGTTTTCATGGGGGGGAAACTGATTCGGGAGCAAGAGATATGTTCGATGAGAAATCAATCACAGAATTTTGGCCCTTGATGTGCGATTCCTACCCAAAAGTGGCAGAAAGAGCTATCCGTGTCATTGCTTCCGTTTGTGTCGACATATCTTTGTGAGTCAGGCTTTTCAACTCTGTTGCAAATTAAAACGAAGCAACGTAGTAGATTAGAGGTAGAAAATGACCTGCGTTGTGCCCTTTCAAGCACTCCTCCGCGTATCCCAGAATTGGCGAAGAAAAAACAATCACAGGTTTCTCATTGACTGTAATCTTCATCTGAATAAAATTAATTACAAATTTACAATATCCTGGTATTCTATTGAACTTTTTGTTTTTTGCATTATGCTTCAGTTTGGTCTGTTAAGTAATTCATTATAAATATAAAAAACTATTTTCTTTTATTCAAGTTTTATAAATCCATCAACATTTTCAATTGGCATTTAATTTGTAAAACTCCACTATAAAAATAATCCATGTAAAATTGTAAATGTATATGTACTAATATGGAAAAAATAAAGGATTTTCAGTATTATATGCATATTATTTGGAATGCACTTTTTGAGGCAGACAATCTTGGAAAGGAGGGGGGAATGACATTCTGACATATGGTGAAAGGGGTGCATGGGGCAAACAAGGTTGAGAACCACTGGTCTGGTTACTATAACGATGTTAGTTCTGCCCATTCTGCTTGTTTTACTACAAACAGCTGTATCACATCTCACAAAACACGTCAACCACTGTGCCCGTTATAAATAGAGGCAACTGTACACTCTCAACAAAAACTTCAAGAACACTATAAGCACTATGCAATCTGAAAAAAAAAATGAACGAAGAATCTGAAACCATTCCAAGATGACAATCCCCATTCTGTTCATTCTCACATCCACCGGGCCCAGGTGTTGGAGAAGTTTTTTGTTGAGAGTGTACAGTTACATCTATTTATAATGGGTACAGTAGTTGAGTGTACACACGGTAAAAAAAAAACTACCGTTACAATTCCTGCACGAAACAAACTGACACTACAAACAAAGTGTTTCAAAAAGGCCCCTGTGGCCGGGTTCCATTATGACGGTATGCGAAACTGTGGAGCTATTCAGATGTTTCAAAACAGCATGGTATATTTTCCAATACAAATAAAGAATGACATAATGTGGCATTAGCCCAAAGTGAAGTAACAATACAAATACAGATTCGAAATTCGGTTGCAAAATAATCTTATACCTTTACTATATCCACTAAATCTGCCAAACATATAATGCATTCCTATATGGCAACGCATCCACGTCCATGGTTACTGTAGTCCACGGTGTGTGGAACATTTAATATAACATACAGTTTAACTTATCTATATATACTGAAACTCTCCAGTCATATTGTAACAAAGTAATTCAATATTGTCAATGAAATAGCTAATTTCGGCCTACCAAATTAAGTACGAAATGTCTCAAATTCAGGCCTACCAACCTTCGCGAGACAACGGGAATGTTCAGTTAGAAAATCATCGGATCCCACCTGTGCGGTAGTGTTTTACCGATTGTACAGTCACAATCCAAAGTTTCGACACCCCCCTGGCTGAGTGTTCGCCGAGGCCAGGGTTGAGGTAAGGCTGGGTGATCGGACGCAGACTAGTTCAGCAATATGGTAACGAGGCACTACGATGGTGAGGTTCACATTCCACCACCACAACACTCCGAGACTCGTAGCACACGAGCACAGGAAGGAACTTATTACGAACTTTGACATGGCAAAAACTTGCATAACAAATGCATTCATAACATTGTTGCCACACATAACAATAACATGTTAAGATTGGAACATGAAAAACTTTGCCCGGTCCCTAAACACTGGCTTGGAACCACGAGATGCGAGTCCTCGTATTACACATGAATCATCAGGGCAGCCTATATAAAGGCTGGCCGGTGGCCGAATTTCGTCAAGAGGGAGTGAGCGGTCAGTCGAGAAGGTGTGGCCTATACATGTATAGATATTACCATAACCCTGGGAATATTATGGTTTTACACATACTAGGAATTCATATAGTCATGTTTACAATATTTAATGGTGTATCAGTAACTACATTGGAGTAGTTTGGCTTTGAATGTTGCAATTCACTTTAGTCATGGTATCACCCAAACAATTTTTGTCTGGTCCGGAGCAGCGACTTTGCCGAAGACCTCGACCCCAGCGTAGATGCCTGGCCGTGGGTCATCATTAGTGACTACTTCTTGGTCACTTGCCTTGTTTCCTGTCTACTGCTGCTTTAGTTTTTAAATTTAACTTCATAATGTCTCGGATTATGAGAGTTATGGCACAGAGGTCACCAATATTACAACTAGTTACGCTTATGATTATTTTTTTTATTTTTCACCTGAATGATAAATATCTATGACGTCCTAATCATGGTGTTTGGTAACTTGGAGCTACTGTAATTTCCAACAGATATGGAAATTCTGGCTGGAGGACGTGGGCTACGTCCACCTAACACTCGAGCCAATCGCCTGGAGGTGATAGCCAACAGACCTCTGATAGTGGGTCACTATCAGGGTGGAAAATCAATTAATGAAATCAGTCAGCTTATGGTGATCAGCAAGTCTACTGTGTCACGATACTTTTAGTCCATCAACACGTGATGTTTATCAATATTCATATTTCATAACTGGGTCGAGAGCAGCCCAAGTTTCTCATGCCTCACTCCTAACTTGCTATTGTTATGTGTGCCAACAATGTTATGAATTAAATTTTGTTATACAGGTGTTGGTCATGTCAAAATTCGTAAAAATTTTCCTTCCATGCTCGTGTGCTGAGAGTCTCGAAGTGTTGTGGTGGTGGAATGTCTTCTTCAGATCACCCAGCTTTACCTCAACCCCGGCCTCGGCGAACACCCAGCCAGGGGGGTGTCGAAACTTTGGATTGTGACTGTACATACCATTCGACATCATCAGTAAGTTCAGACAAAGGAAAATATTATTAAGAGTAGCGGCAGAAGAATGGCGCCTTAAGCTATTATGAAAACAATATAAATAAGACCACCTTTCCTCTCTATAAGAAGAGCAAAGTCTATTTTTTCCACACAGTCTAATTAATGAAAATGATAAGCTAATACCTGCGAGACTACCAATCCCAAGTAAACTTTTGAATGTGCACTAATATGTGGACCAATGTTATCAACACCACACCGGCTAAATATTTAATCAAACTGAAGACAAGAAATTTACAGAATTATAAACAAAACATCCGAAATCACATTCAGTTTATGAGTGAATGAAAATGTGGATTAGATGCATTTCATTCATGGTACTAGAGTTATGTTAAATACGAATCGAGTAAGATAAAGTTGCGCCAACAAATACTTCGACAGAAAAACATTGTATCTGGAATCTAATTTATATATATAGATGAAGACACATATTAGTCGTAATCCCGGAACGTAGGGATCAGACCAGAGCTTTGAGTCCCTAATCACAGAGTCGGTTTAACTAAGAACCTCTCAGGGAAGTTGGCACACGGGAACTTTATCATTGGTAACCCCGGAGAGCTGGAGGCATCTCCCATGAGGCTGGAACACTGGTACACCTCCCTTGCTACCTCCGAAAGGCTGGCATGCTGGAACATTACCAACACAATCTTTGAATGGGTGGTACTGAATCCATCTGTCCTGGCACCTCAAAGGCAGGAAAATCTTTCACAGCAAATATCTGGGTGACTGGAAGAATCCATTTCGTTTTCTTCTGAAGTAGTGAAGCACGGAAACAGCCTCACATGGCAGCTCTGAAGGGATGGAATACTGGAATAAATTCACTAGATCACTCTTAAGAGCTGGAAGGGTACAATACTTCACGCTCACTCCCTCCAAGAACACACCCATCCACTAACTTCCGGGACATGCCCAATTGCCCACCCACCACCTTCCGGGACACGCCCACCAACTCAAAAACACACGCATCACCTTCCACCAAGACATACCCACCACCTCCCTGGCCCTAAAAGATACGCTCATAACCACTACCCCAGGCCACGTCCATCCCCTCCCAGACGCTAGGCCACGTCCACCGCCTTCCTGACATCAAACCACGCCCACCGTCTCCTAGGACGCGCCCACATCCCTTCCCTGACGCTAAACCACGCCCATCACCTCCTAGGACACACCCACCCAGGGCTTTTTTGTGTCATTCTTTCATTCACTTTCTCTCAATTAAAAGTTATATGATTAATCTCGACCCAGATGGACTGGAAAAAGATTCTGGGAAGGAAGGAAAATAAAATTAGACCGTTGGAGTTTATACAGTAAGAGAAATATTAATCAATGAAAAATATTTTTCCTGCAATAATATGAAGAAAACTTTTGATAATATTGTCTAAGGTTGAGTTCTGTGCTTTTTAAGAGAGCAGTTCGTGAGTGTGGATTAAGTTAAGTCTGTACTGCTCAAGGTGAAGTCCGTGGCTGTCTCAGTTAGTACCGCGCTTGTGGCAATAAAGTCCGTGGTTGTGGCAATAAAGTCGGTGGTTGTGTCCGTAATGTCCGTGGTTGTGTAAGTAAAGTCCGTGGTTGTGGCAGTAAAGTGTGAGGATGTAAAACATACGAGTATAGTCCGTGTTTCTAAGAGAGTCGTCCGTATTTATGAAAGTCAAGGCCGTGATTTCGAAATCCGTGTTTGTGAAAGTAGCGCCTGTGCTTGTGATAGCGAGAAAGAGGAGGAAGTGAAGAAGAGGAAGAAGAACAGGAGGAGGAGGAGGAGGGAGGGGGGTGGTGGTCGTACCCGCCGGAGGTGCTTCCTTGCTTCTTGTTAAAAGTTTATGAGTCGTAAGATCCACAAATAACAAACCTGAAGAGGCAAGAAAGAAGAGGAGGAAGAGGAGGTGGAGGGAGTTGGGAAAGAGGTAGGTGGAGGGAGTTGGGAAAGAGGGAGGAGGAGGAGGAGGAGTTGGGAAAGAGGGAAGAGGAGGAGGGCGTAGGGTAAGAAATAGGAGGAGGAGGAAGGGAGAAAAGGAAAAGGGATGTAAGAAGAGGAGGATGAGAAGGAGGTGTAGGAAAAAGCAGGGAGGAGGAAAAGGGAGAGGTAGCAGAAGAAGAAGAAGAGGTAGGAGGGAGAAGGAGGAGGAAGAAGATGAAGACACTGAACCACTGTCAACACTCTTACATTTTCCACATTTTTCCTCTCCCTGATAGTCCTCCTCTCCTCTCTCCTCTCCTCCTCCTCCTCCTCTCCTCCTCCTCCTCCCTCCTCCTCCTCCTCCTCCTCCTCCTCCTCCTCCCTCCTCCTCCTCCTCCTCCTCCTCCTCCTCCTCCCTCACTCTCTCCTCCTCCTCCTCCTCCTCCCTCCTCCTCCTCCCTCCTCCTCCTCCCTCCTCCTCCTCCCTCCCCTCCTCCTCCTCCTCCTCCTCCTCCTCCTCCTCACCTCCTCCTCCTCCCTCCTCCTCCTCTCCTCCTCCCTCCTCCTCCTCCTCCTCCTCCTCCTCCTCTCCTCCTCCCTCCTCTCCTCCTCCTCCTCCTCCTCCTCCTCCTCCTCCTCCTCCTCCTCCTCTCCTCCTCCTCCTCCTCTCTCCTCCTCCTCCCTCCTCCTCCTCCTCCTCCTCCTCCTCCTCCTCCTCCTCCTCCTCCTCTCCTCCCCTCCTCCTCCTCCTCCTCCTCCTCCTCCTCCCTCCTCCTCCCTCCTCCTCCTCCTCCCTCCCTCCTCCCTCCCTCCTCCTCCTCTCCTCTCCTCCTCCTCCTCCTCCTCCTCCTCCTCCTCCTCCTCCCTCCTCCTCCCTCCTCCTCTCCTCCTCCTCCCTCCTCCTCCCACTTCATCGTGTCTGGCTTGAAAACTATGTGTAATATTTCTATACAGTATACCTGGAGAATATACCGGAGATAAGTACACATTTCACGGTACTGAAAAGGAGGTAGAGGAGGAGGAAGAGGGGGAGGAAGAGGAGAAAGACTATGTGAAGGAGGTGAAAGACTATGTGAAGGAGGTGAAGGGGGAGAAAGATTATGTGAAGGAGGTGAAGAAGGAGAAAGACTATGTGAAGGAGGAGAAAGACTAAGTGAAAGAGGAGAAAGACTATGGGAAGGAGGTGAAGGGGGAGAAATACTATGTGAATAGGAGGGCGAGTTGAAGAAATGGGAAAGAGGAAGAGGGAAAGAACAGGAGCAGGAGGAGGATGATGAAAGGGGGGGGGGATGAGAGGGTGAATAGAAGAAGGGGAGGAGGAAGAAGGAAAAAGGAAAGGGGAGGGGGAGAGGGATGGAGTGTGCCAGAATGTGCATGTATAAGTGCCTAAGCTGCCACGATTCTTGAAGTAATTTTTCAAACCAAGTCGATAACTAAGGAACCAAACTCACTTAAAACAATACAAAGACAAAAGAGTTCAGGGCATTTATCTATTAACATCATCATCTTAATTAGTATACTGTACTGCTCTCAATACCTCTCAGAATTTACCCTCCTCTTTCTCAGCAAACATATAACAGGATGATGGAGGGGAGCTGAGAAAACAAAACTCTGAGAGCCTCGCCCGTGTGAAACTTGTCCATTAATGAGATAACTTAGTAATAAAAGGCTGACTGGACAAATTACTCGACAAATTTCGACACTGATGAAACGTTTATGAATAACTGTTAAAACATATTAGACACTTAAGTAGACAAAAAATATCTGAGTTAGACTTTAAGCGTCTGGTGGTTTCTACAATATACAGACGTGTTGTTGTTGTCGTTTCTATTACACCTGTGTTAAGGCAGCACCTTCACGATATTATGATAAATTTCTAGACCAGTACTTTCGCCTAAGAACTGTAAATACACACGTTTATGGGGTTGCCCTCCTCCTCCTCCTCCTCCTCCCCGGTATATGTTGGCACCTTCCCCCAAGTCAGCACCTCCCCCCTCCTACCCCTCCCAGGTATATGCTGGCACCTCCCCCCCTCCTTCTCCTCCCCGGTATAAGTCCGTATCTTCCACCTCCTCCTTTTCCTTCTCCCTCGGTATAAGTCAGCACCTTCCCTCCCTTCCTCCTCCCCGGTATATGTTGGCACCTTCTCGAGTAAGTGTTAGACCAGTCGTACATACACACGTGTCAGGATAAACTCTGCCAAACTGTGTCTGGAATATGCCAGAGGAAGGCAATACAGTCAATCCACCAAAACTTCACAATTTGCGTGATTTGCGGTACTGCATCCTGCTGCAGGAGGTTGGTGTAGTCGTATTGCATTTCAAACTCCTGTAATTCTGGTAATTGCCCGTATTATATCATATATTAGCCAAACGTTAATGGTCTACCGTGTTGAACGGTAATGCTCTCTGCATTGCACTAGTTTGCAACATTCTTGATAATCACATTCTGACTACATCAAGAGAACATCTAATACGATCTGCGAGTTCCACGTTTTGTTTGGTAATTAGGAACGGCTTCAGCTGGGGGCAGGCAAGTGCCGGAAGGGTCCTCACTCCTCAATGGCCTCGTTCTAGTATAGGTGCTGGTGGTCTCTCACACACTACTCGGTAATCGAGTCAACTGGGCGAGCTGAGCGAGAGACGCCAAGAGCTGTTTGCAACTATGTGTCTAGACTACAGTATATTGTATATGCATCCCTATTTGGTTTATAGCTATATATCGCTCACTCGAGTCAATATATCTCCCCCCAGCCTGCATCTATGTATATATATATATATTTACTATATATCTTAATCCGATCTGTATTTACTGTATATATCTCATTGGCTATATCTATACATCTTCCTCTGGTCCGTGATCGCGTTAGATCTCTACTAAAGAGCAACAAGAGCGAATGTGTGTGTGTGTGTGTGGTGTGTGTGTGTGTGTGTGTGTGGTGGGGGTGTGTGTGTGTGTGTGTGAGAGATGAAGGCCTCCTTCAGCGCTGGAAAGAGTACTACCATTCACTGCTCAAACGAAACACTGATGTGGATGTCCTGACCACGCAGCAGGTCCATCAGCATCCAGAGCTGACCCAACTCGGCTATCCTCCATCCCTGGATGGAGAGCTACTGCCGTCAAACGGATGAAAAATAACGAAGCCTCAGGGCCTGATGGAATCCCAGCCGATGTGTATAAAGCATGAGAACCTCTACTTACCAGCCGTCTCCACTCTCTCCTGGAAAATATATGGGAAAAGGAGGAAATCCCCCAAGCTTTTAAAGACGCCTCCATCATCAATATCTATAAGAATAAGGGAGACCGGTCAGACTGTGACACTACCGTGGGATCTCGGTGTTGTCGTTGTCCGTAGCTGGCAAGATTATTGCCCGAGTCCTCCTAAATATAATTCTTCCTGAGGCGGAAACTTCCTTCCAGAATCTCAATGTGGTTTTACACCATCACGTGGCACCACTGACATGATCTGTGCTGCCCGCTAGATACAGGAAAAGTGCAGAAAACAGCGTCGTGACCTGTACATGGCTTTCATCAACCTGACCAAGGCCTTCGACTTCGTCAACAGGCAAGCCCTCTGGCGGACCCTCAGCCGTTTTGACTGCCCCCAAAATTCATCGTCGTTCTGAGGCAACTCCACGATGGCATGAACGGCAGTGTCCTGCACACTGGCACCCAGTTTGAATTCTTCCCCATCCAAACGGGGGTTAAACAAGGGTGCGTACTGGCACCAACTCTCTTTTTCCATTTTCTTGGCTGCCTTTCTTACTCATGCCACTGCCAACTTAGCCGGCGGGGTGGACATCTAGTACCGGATGAAGGGTCTTTTCAACATAAGACGTCTCCAGGCAAGAACAAAGGTGTCGGCAGCTTCCATTACTGAACTTCAGTGTGCAGACGACCTCACCCTTGTTGCTCACACTGAACACGACCTACAGGAGATCATGAACACTTACGCAGATGCGTATACACATTTCGGCCTTGAGGTGAATGTACAGTCGGCCACAGGAATAAGTATACACACTGTAGCTGTAAGGTCCGAAAATGGTCTGGTAACGTTGAAACTGCGCATCCAGACAGATGATGAAACTCAGCTCCCCCCACCTGTTATCTCTAACTGCTATTTTCTGTTTCTCCTTTATTCTTCTATTTACTCCTCTTCTTTCCCTTACTAATCCAAACATTAGTAAATAAAGTAGGGTAAGAGAAAAAGTGGGGAGGAGGAGGGAGCTGTACGATACCTGCAATCCCATTCGGCAACAAGTTTATTACCATTGGATACAATATATTACTTGTAATATAAACACAAGATACTAGAAAAATATTCACAACAAATATATTTCTAACATATATGTAGGAATAAAACATAAATTACAAGTCATTTTGTAATTTTGTCTGTTCTGTTCAGGACAATGTTACCAGATATTTTGTCTCAAACACGAACCGTAGGTGTGTCTTCATTCTTGTGGCCGACTGTACGTAAGACTCAGAATCTCTTTCAACCTTCTTTGGTTCAGACACACCTCCACCATCCAACCAGCTTAACGGTACTACCCTCTCTAATGTTACCCACTTTCGGTAACTCTGCTCCCACCTGTCCACCACCGCCGACATCGATGAAGATATTCAGCATCGGATCAGATATGCATCTCAAGCCTTTGGCAGACTCCGAAACCGTGTCTTCAGCTGTAGGGAGCTGAAATTATCTACAAAGTTACACGTATATCGAGCAGTGGTCCTCCCCACCCTGCTATATGGCAGCGAGACATTGGTCACATACAGGAGGCACCTCAAGGCACTCGAAAAACTTTCACCAACGTTCCATCCTCCGAGTTCGCTGGGAAGACAAGAGAACAAATGCCAGTATTCTTGCTGATACCAAGTGTAGGAGCATCGAGGCTACCATTATCCACGAACAACTATGCTGGACTGGCCATGTTACCCGCATGGACGACAGAAGACTGGCAAAGCAGCTACTTTACAGTCACTTAATGAATAGTATACGTAACGCCGGCGGGCAACTGAAAAGGTATAAGGATAGTCTTAAGACAAACCTGAAAATGTGTCAAATCAACCCCCTCACCTGGGAGTCGATTACTCCACATCGTAACGCTTGGAGGAGAACCACACGTTCAATTCATGTTAACGACTATGCCAGTTCCTTATCGGCCTCTTTAGTCACCTCAAAACTCACCAATGAAGGTGACATCCCGAATAACTCATATCATTGTATCATAGCTGGACGATCGTCATACTTGATTCCGAGTGACAGCAAAGTAGTAAGTAGTGTGTGTGTGTGTGTGTGTGTGTGTGTGTGTTCAACGGCTATGCGTCACCAGTTGACGTGTACGTTGACTCCAAATATGTGCACGCGTCGTTATTTGTAATAAAGACAACGACTTTGACTCGAATGTTCTCACAACACGACACTAGTCACTTTTTCAGGACATTAACACATGCCAAAATTATTCAAAAGAATGTGTAATGTGACGGCGAGAAAGACCATAAACCCGGACACGACCATTATAACAGGGAAGAAATGATCCTTAAATACCGAGGATACTGACCCCGAGTACTGCTAATTTATCGTTGAAATAACTATTATCATTATTATTATTATCTATATTATTATTATTTATTATTATTATTATTATTGTTTTTATTATTGTTTTTATTATTATTTCGTGTGTGCTTGCTTGCGTGATAAATATATTTCATCCCTGTCAGTCTCACGCCATCCATCACCCTGTGTCTTACCACCACCACCACCTGTGTCTCACCACCACCAGTGTCCCACCACCACCAGTGTCCCACCACCGCCTGTGTCCCACCACCGCCTGTGTCCCACCACCATCTGTGTCCTACCACCACCTGTGTCACACCACCACCTGTCACACCACCACCATCTGTGTCCCACTACCACCTGTGTCTCACCACCAACAGTGTCCCACCACCACCTGTGTCCCACCACCACCTGTGTCACACCACCACCACCTGTGTGTCATACCACCACCACCTGTGTCCCACCACCACCTGTGTCCTACCACCATCTGTGTCCTACCAGTGTCCCACCACCATCCTGTCTCCTACCATCTGTGTCCCATCACCACCTGTGTCCTACCACCATCTGTGTCCCACCACCTGTGTCCCACCATCTGTGTCCATCAGTGTCCCACACCACCTGTGTCCCACCACCACCAGTGTCCCTACCACCTGTGTCCCCACCCACCTGTGTCTCACCACCACCTGTGTCCTACCACCATCAGTGTCCCACCACCACCTGTGTCCTACCACCACCTGTGTCTCACCACCATCAGTGTTCCACCACCACCTGTCCCACACCACCTGTGTCCCGACCATCTGTGTCCCACCACCTGTGTCCCACCACCACCTGTGTCCCACCACCATCTGTCTCCCCACCACCACCTGTGTCCCACCACCACCTGTGTCACACCACCACCTGTGTCACACCACCACCTGTGTCCCACCACCATCTGTGTCCCACCACCACCTGTGTCCTACCACCATCTGTGTCCCAAGCTCAAGATAACCACTAGGTATAGGACATCAAGAGCTCCTGGTACCTCTCCTCCCCGAACTTCAACATTCGTCATGGCCACTTGCCCCAACTTGTTCTATAAACCTGAGTAAACTTAGGTCATTCCTAGTCTCGTTTCCAGCTTCTCCTCTTCCTCCATTTACCTACACATCATCCTCCTCCTCCTCCATCTCCCTACATGTTCTCTTCCACCTCCCTACATACCCTCCTCCTCCTCCTCCACCTCCTCCTTCTTACATATCCTTCTCCTCCATCTCCTTTCGCTCCCTCTCATCCTCTCTCTCTCCCTTCACACTCACCCTACCTGCCTCTTCTTGCTCGCACCCTCCACCTCCTTCTACCCACATTCCACCTACTCTTCAGCTTCCTTCCGTCGTTATTATTTTCCTTCTAATTATTTGCATTAAGGTCGAATGTTTTACCCTTCATTTTTCTTAGTAACGTCTTTTTTTTTCTACAGCAGCAGCAGAATTCAGAATAACAGCAAGTAAAGTGACGAACAGCACAGCAGATTCCTGAAGCCAACACAACAGTAGTTATAATTTGATAGATATAATGCCACAGCAGTTAAGTCTACATCATTATTGAGGGTGTTTATTGTCTTGCTAAACAGACCAACACAGCAGTAAAACAGACCAACACCACAGCAGTAAAACAGACCAACACCACAGCAGTAAAACAGACCAACACCACAGCAGCTAAACAGACCCAACACCACAGCAGTAAAACAGACCAACACCACAGCAGTAAAGCAGACCAACACCACAGCAGTAAAACAGACCAACACCAAAGCAGCTAAACAGACCCAACACCACAGCAGCTAAACAGACCCAACACCACAGCAGCTAAACAAAGAAACAATTCACCTCCCGACACAGCAGAACGCAATCCCCACATCATCAGCTCACTTGACTAAAATTTCCCAGAGTTAGTGAGTGGATGGGGTGGGGGGGTGGGTTATCTCTTGTTCGTCCTCCTCTTTTCTAATATTTGCCTTGGCGAGTCGCAGGTGGAGGCAGGCACGAAAGTAAACAAAGGAGGAGAGGGAGGATGACGGACCTGCCATGGGGTCCCCGCGCATCTTATTAAAACACGGTAAACACACCTACCTTCACTTGGTCCAGATTTACGACAAGGCAAATGTTTATACTCGTCAGCTGGTGAAACGTTGCTGAAAACATTTAATTATTACTTTTATTTCCCTGTGTATATAAGAGGGGTTTTATTAGGTTGGTTTAGACAGAGGGTGATTAATTGGAAACGTTACTAAAATAAAATAAATATATTATTTTTTCTCCATGTGTACTGTTTGTGAGGTGTTTAATTTGTTTGTTTAAGAGAGGAAGAGCCACTCATTGTTTTAATACGTGTTTTACGTTCTTCAGCTCAAGAAACGTTGATAAAATGCCTACAATAATACTCCTTTTTATTTCCTGTCCTTTAACTGCCTGTGTTATTATATTTTGCCCCCGGCCTTTCAAAGTTAAGATTAATTGTTTACTTGCTGGTATAATATTACCTCATCGGCCCATGACACGGTACAAAAACATTATATGTTCACATTTTCTATAACATTTGTTTTATTAAACGTTACTTCAGGCTTGCGGAAATAATTATTGCAATAGCTTACATTGTCAAAATGTTTTACATATACAGTATATAAAAACAAATGTTAAAATTAATTCTTGAAATGGATTACAACAGCATTTCATTTTTAACATTTAAAAACAAAGTAGTTCAGTTTATTTTCCTCTTATTTAAACAACACCGTGTTACTAATTAGTTGTCTATGACCTTCAGGCTGAATCATCGTCAAAATAAAATACAATACTATTCTTTATTCCATCTCTTACCTTGACTTTATGATTTCAAATAAGATTACTCATATATAATCTACGACAAGAGCCATTAAGTACTTACAAATCATTATTTCCAGTCACCATGCATCATTTACGAAACAATAGAATCAAAAGTTATTTCGATAAGTTAGTGAATAGACATCGCATAAAATAAATATTGAACTTCTCTCTCGTACACAGCACAGCACAGCACAGCACAGCACAGATCCCTCACACAGCATAAATAACTCCATCCAGATTCATGTGTTTTAAAAAGAGTCAGTTTCAACCAATATTCAATAGACAACCTTTATAAATACGGCTTAACTATGAATCCGCTTGGCGTGAAAGCACTAACGAATCTGACTGGTTAACCTGACGTACGGCTATAAATGGCCTCAAAATGGTGCCAAAATTCCCCCAATACTCTACCATGGTGACACCTCAGAACTAATCTGGCCATGACTAAGTCTTTAATGTTTAAAATGCACACGACTATGTTTTTTTTTTTTTTGCGAATATTTCTAAATGTTAACACCACTGTCTTACAGATTCCTGGACGTTGTTCCTGTTGTCACCTACCATTACCACCTACTGTTATCCCTGTTGTCACCTATCATTACCACCTACTGTTATCCCTGTTGTCACCTACCATTACCACCTACTGTTGTCCCTGTTGTCACCTACCATTACCACCTACTGTTGTCCTTGTAGTCACCTATCATTACCACCTACTGTTGTCCTTATTTGTCACCTATCATTACCACCTACTGTTATCCACTGTTGTCACCTACCATTACCACCTACTGTTATCCCTGTTGTCACCTACTGTATTTACCACCTACTGTTGTCCCTATTTGTCACCTATCATTACCACCTACTGTTATCCCTGTTGTCACCTACCATTACCACCTACTGTTGTCCCTGTTGTCACCTACCATTGTTCCCGTTATCACCCTCTCCTCTTAATTACTACCAACATGTTAAAAATTCAAAGTACATGCGGGTGTTTCCTTTCCCTTGATCAAATTACAAACCAATTGTCTCCTTTTCCTCCTTCTCTTCCTCTTCCCTCTCTTCCCACATCCTCCTCCTCTCCCTTGAACCTCCCATCCACTCTCCTTCCTCCACTCCCTCCACGATATATCTATATATATTTTTACTATTTCCGAGCAAAAAATAAATAAAAATAAAACGACATCTGAGGGTAACTAACTGCAAGTGTTTCTTAAGCAAAAGTGTTCAATAATTACTCTCCAAATTGCTTGCTTCTGAAAATAGGTCTTTAATGTCTATTAATTCGAGTCCAATTTTCGTGGGTCGATACATCCGTGGGTGAAGAGAAGTAGTAGAAATAACAGATATAGTAATAGTAAAAGAAGTAGTAGTAGTAGTAGTAGTAGTAGTAGTTTTGAAAAAAAAGTAGCTATTAGCGCAGGAGGTGGGCGCCTCGAACTGGTTAACTACGTTATCGATAAGGGCAAATGGTTTCAGTCTTAACAAACAAGAATTTACAGATGCCATTGCTCTAAGGTACGGTCGGCCAGTAGAAGGTTTGCCCTCCCAATGCGTGTGTGGCTCTTCCTATGACGGCGATCACGCCATGGTGTGCAAGAAAGGGGGCTTCATATGCATGAGGCATGATGAAGTAAGGGATCTCACAGCAAATATGTTGAAGGAAATCTGCCGGGATGTCATGGTAGAACCGACCTTCCATTGGATGGTGAGATCCTCCAACATAGGACTTCAAACACATCTAACGAAGCCCGTGTTGACGTCAGTGCTCGAGGATTCTGGACGCGAGGACAGCGAGCTTTCTTCGACATCAGGATTTTTTATCCCATGGCCGCATGTCACCGTAACCTAGCTCTCGAGGCTGCACATAGGAGGAACGAGAACGACAAGATAAGGGCATATGGGGAGAGAATCCAAAACGTTGACCAAGGCAGCTTCACTCCCCCAGTGTTCACAACCTCTAGTGGGATGGGACCAAGTGCAAGATGTTTCTACGCCAGACTCGCAGAGGTGATCTCCGAACAGAAGCAGCAGCCCAGAAGTTTCGTTACAGCCTGGATGAGATGTCGACTGTCTTTCTCTCTCCTTAGGTCGGCTTTGCTCTGCCTCAGGGGAACGAGAGCTTCTGCCCCAATTCCGACAACTGCTGCAGATATCGATTACGAGGCTACAGTCACTGAATGCCGCATAGATCTGCGGCTCAACTAATTTAACACAGATAGGATAGCTTCTTATGTATTAGGATATTTAATATTAAGGTAAATAAATGGTGGCGAAGGTGTGGCTATTGGGGGAGGCTGGAGGCCATATTTAAAAAAAAAAAAAAAAGTCGTAGTCGTAGTAGTAGTAGTAGTAGTAGTAGTAGGCTAGTGGCAGGTGATAGTGGTAGTAGGTGGTGATGGTGGTAGCCTGTAGTGGTAGTGGTGGTGGTGATGGTGGTAGTGGGTGTGAGTGAGAGAGAGAGAGAGAGAGAGAGAGAGAGAGAGAGAGAGAGAGAGAGAGAGAGAGAGAGAGAGGAGGAAAGAAAAGAGAAGAGAGAAAAGAGAGACTCGCTATATCGGAAATCGGCTTTATCGGACACCAAAACACCCAACGAACTGTAATTCATAAACTGTACTCCCTTAAACTACCTTAATTCAATAACAAATCACATTCAGAATACAAAATACCACCAAAAATCACCTCCCCAACAGCTAGTAGTTAAGCCGTGTATCAGTTTAACGCGGGAGTGAGACGATATAATCACCACCTCATCACCGTCACTCATGTGGTGTTGGTGATCGTCCCACACCCTGAGAGGCGGGTGGTGGAGGGACACTTCACTCTTAACCTCGTATACTCTCTTTGTTCCCCTGACGTACCTGGAGGAAGAGGAGGAGGAGGAGGAGGAGGAGGAGGAGGATGAAGAGGAGGATGAAGAGGAGGATGAAGAGGAGGAGGATGAAGAGGAGGAGGAGGAGGATAGAGAGGATGAGGAGGGAGGATGAGGAGGAGGAGGAGGAGGAGGAGGAGGAGGAGGGAGGAGGAGGAGGAGGATGAAGAGGAGGATGAGGAGGAGAGGAGGAGGAGGAGGGATGAAGAGGAGGAGGAGGAGGATGAAGAAGAGGAGGAGAGGAGGAGGAGGAGGAGGAGGATGAAGAGGATGAGGGAGGAGGAGGAGGAGGAGGAGGAGGAGGAGGAGGAGGAGGATGAATAGGAGGAGGAGGAGGAGGAGGAGGAGGAGGAGGAGGAGGAGGAGGAGGAGGAGGAGGAGGAGGAGGAGGAGGAGGAGGAGGATGAGGGAGGAGGAGGAGAGGAGGAGGAGGAGGAGGAGGATAAAGACGATGAGAAAAAGGAGGAGGAGGAGGAGGGAGGAGGAGGAGGAGGAGGAGGATGAAGAGGATGAGGATGAGGAGGAGGAGGAGGAGGATGAAGAGGAGGAGGAGGATGAAGAGGAGGAGGAGGAGGATGAAGAAGAGGAGGAGGAGGAGGAGGAGGAGGAGGAGGAGGAGGAGGAGGAGGATGAAGAGATGAGGAGGAGGAGAGGAGAAGGAGGAGGAGGAGGAGGAGGAGGAGGAGGAGGAGGAGGACAAGGATTTTCTCCACTTCAACCAGCTCTCCCTCTCCCTTCCTCAATGAGCTCTCCCCTTTTCCCTCAACCAGTCTCCTCTCTCCCTCAACCAGTCCCCCTTTCCCTCAACCAGTCTCTCCTCCCTTCAACCAGTCTCCCCTTCTCCCTCAACCAGTCTCCTTTCCTCAACCAGCCTCCCTCCTCTCTTTCTCCTTCAACCAGTCTCCCTTTCCTCAACCAGTCTCCTTTCCCTCAGCAGTCTCTCTCTCCCTTCCCAGTCTCCCTTTCCCTCATCAGTCTCTCCCCCTTTAATCAGTCTCCTTTCTCCTCAACCAGTCTCCCTTTCCCATCATCCAGTCTCCCTCCTTCAACCAGTCTCCCTTTCCCTCATCCAGTCTCTCCCCCTTTAATCAGTCTCCCTTTTCTCCTCAACCAGTCTCCCTTTCCCCATCATCCAGTCTCCCTCCTTCAGTCTCTCTCTCCCTTCAGTCTCTCTCTCCTTCAACTGATCTCTCTCCCTTCAACCAGTCTCCCTTTCAAACAGTCTCCTCCCCCATTCAACTAGTCTCCCCTTCAACCAGTCTCCTTCCCCTAAACCAGCCTCCCTTCCTCTTCAACCAGACTTCACCCTTTCAACCAGTCTCCCTTCTCTCTTCAACCAGTCCACCTGCTCATAAGAGGTTCATTAACAAAAGGTGTCCTCCAGGTGAGTGTAACTGGGACACACTCGTCCAGGGGCTGGCACGACGCCCTCCTGTCATAATTGAGTGAGATCAAATGAGCTGACACACGGAGAGAGAGAGAGAGAGAGAGAGAGAGAGAGAGAGAGAGAGAGAGAGAATTACTGTATATAGTTAAGTTGGAATTGAGAAAAAGAGAGAGAGAGAGAGAGAGAGAGAGAGAGAGAGAGAGAGAGAGAGTGTGTGTGTGTGTGTGTGTGTGTGTGTGTGTGTGTGTGTGGAGAGAATGGGGAGAGAAAAGAATAGCAGAGAGAGAGGGAGAGTAGTGATTAAGAGTAGAGTAGAGTAAAGTAGAGAGAGATGGAAGAGAGTACAAAGTGGATAGAAGGAGAGAGAGAGAGAGAGAGAGAGAGAGAGAGAGAGAGAGAGAGAGAGAGAGAGAGAGAGAGAAGGAGAGAGAGAGAGAGAGAGAGAGAGAGAGAGAGAGAGAGAGAGAGAGAGAGAGAGAGAGAGAGAGAGAGAGAGAGAGAGGAGACAAACGATCACTAGCTCGACCCTGGTGGCACCCTGGATCATTACTCTCGTCCCTCTAATTAGTTCACACAGTCCACGTAAACTTCAAGTGAATCTCAGACAATTTTCAACATGAATTACCACACACACACACACACACACACACACACACACACACACACCAAGGGAACTCTCATAAAACACCATAATGAATTACCTCTCAAATCCACACACACACTACAAAGGAACTCTCATAAAACACCATAATGAATTACCTCTCAAATCCATATGTACAGTACACTTCACTCGAGGAAGGTGCTACGCCAGGATGATATTTTTTTTTTTTTTAAGCTATGACTGACTTTTTTTTAGGTTTGACCTTGAATATGGCGTAAACCTTGGGGTAGTTATGGTGTTGTCCTCCACCCCCTTCCATTACTTTAGGTCCCAACACACTCCAGGTTGTAGATTCCACTAAGCTCCTCGGCGTCACCATAGGCAATAAACTAAATTGGAAACCACACGTCAGTGAAGTTGTCAAATCCTCCAGTTTCCGTCTTCACCTCCTCCGCCGACTCAAGTCCCTCGGAGTTCCTGCACCCGAGCTCCTCAGTGTTTACACAACATTCATACTCCCCAAGCTCACCTATGCCTCCCCTACCTGGTCTTCCTCCCTAAATGCCACACAACCTAAACACCGAGAAAAAGTGCAAAAGAGGGCATGCAAGATTATTCTCTCCCCTTCCTACTCCACATATCAAGAAGCGCTCAACACACTGACCATCTCGGCTCTCACTGTCCATCACCACAACCTCATCTGCAAATTTGGTGAGAAGCTTCTGCACCATCCTCGACACCGGCTCCTACTACCACCTGAGATTCCTCGCCCGAGAATTGCTGTTCGACACCACAACCGCATCCAGCCCATAAGAGCACGAACTGATCGCTATAAGAACAGCCCAGTCCCAACCATTGTAAAAATTATCAATAACTTGTAATCAACCAGTGTATTCACTCCCAGTTAATCTTACTTTTTGCACTGTCACTATGTTGAAATGCCCTGTAGTGTGAGCTTCTACCCACCTAGTTATTATATATCATATTTGTATCACTTACGTTACTTGTATATTATATAATAATTGTAAATCAAGAGGCCCATTCCTCAATTATGTAACTGTATATTTTCAGCCTTCCGGCTGCCATGCTCTTTCAATAAACCGTTAATTATTATTATTATTATTATTATTATTATTAATTATTATTATTATTATTATTATTATTATAAATACATAAAAAATGCACTGGCTGCTCTACTTATGCGACCCGACAGGAATACAATTGAATCTTCACGTATTAAAAAAAACAAAAAAACAATTCACTAACGAATCGTAAACTTAGAACCCATTTTCTGTTCAGGTAAAAAGTTATCACTGCAAAGTCTTACATTCATGAATATACTAAAAAGAATCTAACCTGAAACCTCTTCTCTACACAGTTAAAAAAAATGTATTATTCAGATTTTACCACACCCAAGAACCTCTCACGCATAACCTGGTATAAACATTGCTTTCGGAGGCTTATATAAATTACTGGACACGCGAGGACCTCCAATCTCTCTCTATAAAACACTATCCTAAAGGTGTCTCCTATCATGTTTAAGAGTGCCACAGTCCTTCACGCTCCTCTAAGACCTACTATATCACTGGCTCTAACCTGTAGAAGGTCTCCCGTGGGTCCCGTTTATCATACCCGAAGGAGTGTGTTTAAGGCCCCCCTCGTGTGTTCGATCACAGGTCTTTACGCTTCTCAACAACCGCTTGACCACTGTGCCATCAGGGGGGATACCTCGTGTTTAATGTGCCAATTGCATGTAGGGGGACGATAGCACCTGCTGACACGATTGAGACATCAATATTGTGTTACCTGATGGTAGTGCGTTTTATTGAGTGGTGCTGTGTAATACCTGGTGCTTGTGTGATTTATCTGGTGATGCTGCGTTTTATCTGGTGATGCTGCGTTTTATCTGGTGATGCTGCGTTTTATCTGGTGATGCTGCGTTTTATCTGGTGGTGCTGCGTTCTATTAGGTGGTGGTGTGTTTTATTATGTGTTGCTGCGTTTTTTTTTGTATTGCTACGTTTTATCTGGTGGTGCTGCGTTTTATTGAGTAGTGCTGTGTGATGGCTAGTGTTGGCAATGCTATGCTGTGTGTTGTGTCAACCATGTGGTATTGTGCTATATGCTTGATCACTGGAGTTCTGAAACACCTGTCTGTCTGTCTGTCTGTATCTCGGACTGTCTGTCTCTGTCTGTCTGTCTGTCTATCTGTGTGTGTCTGTCTGTGTGTGTCTGTCTCTGTCTGTCTGTCTGTCTGTGTGTGTCTGTCTCTCTGTCTCTACCCCCAGTTACACCTCCCACCTCACCACCCCCACATACAGAAAAGAATATCTAAAGCACTGGCAATAAATCCAGCCTCAGTTGTCGTTCACTCCACCCCAACATGCCATAAATACTACCAGGTAAATTTGCACCTGCCGTCACACCTACAATTCTGGAAGATAATGTAAATCACAGGGAGGATAGACGGCAGTACAAATTCGAGTTCCCTGAAGGCTCTCTTATACTTCGTGGATGTGTGATTACGGTGTCGAGTAGGAGGCTGGAGCGAGGTACTGCACAGAGGTAGTGGCATGTTATTAGGTGGTGGTTGTGGGTGCAGGTATACGGTATGTGAATATCATTCTCGTCCTTCGTCCAGTAATTGGATTCTTCAGGTGCATGTGGCTGTGTCAATAGTTATTTATCTTTTACTTCGGCCAAAAACTAATTTTCGGATGCGGGTTCCAGGATTTAATTTACTTGTTTTGTTTTTTTTTAAGTTGGTTAGGTTAGGTTAGGTTAGGTTAGGTTACGTTGCGTTACGTTTGTTTAGGTTACACTTGGTAAAGATAGAAATATACAGTGTAGCTTAGAGTTGGTTACGTCAAGTTACGTTACGTTAGATTACATATGGTTAGGTTTGGTTCTCCGTATGGAGATGGCAAGAGTCCCTGACTACCCTGGTCTCTTGCCTCATGAATCAGACACAATCTCTCTCTCTCTCTCTCTCTCTCTCTCTCTCTCTCTCTCTCTGCCCTCACACACCGCACACACTTTTATCTGTCCAAAAATACGTACATCAACAAGCAAACACAAATGTAAACACACTTACACCGCTCGTATGAATACAAGTTGGAATACTTTGTTGTGAGACTTGGCCAGTAACGAAGACAAATTACGTAAATTAAAGCTGAACAAATCTACAAGGCGTTTCAAAGTCCCTTCATGTTTGTGCTTCCAGTTTACCTTTATAATTGTGTTTACATTGTGTTTATGTTTGTGTTTACAGTGACTTTGTTTGTGTTTACGGTAACTATTTATATTTGCAGTAAATTTGTGTTTACGGTGACTTTATTCGTGTTCGCCGAGTCCTTGAAGAAAAGTAACACGTCTAAAACAACGGTATGTAGCCAACTAATCCTGTTCCTAGTCATAATTGTATTTTTCATCACAATAGTTACGACATGTCTCCTTAAGGCAGTGGAATTACAAGAAATGTATCATCACTAATTATTATCTTATTCTTCTTTCTTTCTTCTTTTTCTAATATATATTTTTTTCATTATTCTTTTTCCTTCTTATTCGTCGATCTTCTTTTTTTCTTCGTCTAGTTTTCTTTATTTCTTTCTCTCGTCTTCCTTTATTTCTTTTTCTCACTTGTTTTATTCTTCTTCTCCTCCTCCTCCTCCTCCTCCCCGCTCCCTGCCCAATCCATCTGGGTGGTTCCTCAACCTTTGATCCTCTCAGGTTAATTACTATTTACCCAATACACAGGTGGTTAAAGAGTGTAAGTGACGCCAGTGGTTAAAGAGTATAAGTGACGCCAGTGGTTAATGACTATAAGTGACACGACTGGTTAAAGAGTAGACGTGACATAAGGGGATTAAAATTAGTAAATAACAAATTTTCAGGAATAAAATGAACGGATGGTAACTATATATGACACTCATAGTTAAAGGTATACAGTATAAGGCACGAAGGGTTGAAGAGTATATATTACACAATAACCTTGAGAGAGCTGATTCTCCACATACTAAGTAGCTGACCTTTTAAAAACTAATAACTCCGGACGAGAGCACGCAAGCGCACACGCACGCAAGCAAGCAAACAAGTAAGCAACAAGCAAGTAAGCAAGCAAGCAAGCAAGCAAGCAAGCAAGCAAGCAAGCAAGCAGGCAAGCAAGCGCACACACACGCGCGCGCGCGCACACACACACACACACACACACACACACACACACACACACTAAATTCCAGAGAAAGGCTCGTGGAAGTTGGAGAATGCCATAGAATGTGTGGAGACGCCAGCCATCCTCACCACATTGGTGATGTAGTTTTGGTCGGTTTTTTTTTGTATTAACTCTAGCTGAACTGACGTCAACAAACAAACAAACAAGAAATCTGGCACGAAACACTAACTGGAAATAAACGTGAGTCCCATAGACATAGTGGCCCGTTACACACAGTGAGGATACTATACACCAGTAGTCCTCAACCTTATGTTGGTTCTGGGCCACGTTTATCATTGTAAATATCGTGGAAGAGCCAAAACTTTGGATCTACATTCAAGAAAAAAGTCTCATACATACTGTACAGTTATTTTGCAGTTTTACGCTTCTAACTGTTACCAGTTACATAATTTTACATTTACTCTTGAACAGGTGTGTATTTACCCCAGTGAGAAGGCTGGCTCTCTCTCTCTCTCTGGGCCCGGTCTGGGGTAAATACACACAACCTGTACACGACAGTTGTATCAAGTTATTACATTTTAACATTAATTTCACTCTTACAAAAAATCCCAAATAATTAAAAAATTTCTAATAGACTCTTGCGGACACCAAAATATGGTACCGCGAACTACAAGTTGGGGGCCACTGCTGTACACTGTACAGTAACACTTCGATATGTAAGGAGGCAGAGTAGCTGGCACTGTGGCCTTGTTCCCTCAACTGTAAACTATGGTACTCATTTACAGTTGGGTGAGCTGGGAGTGCCCCAAGATCGAACCAGCGACCCGTAACACTGAGCAAGAGCACTGCATCCACTCGGTCGGCTTAAAATATCTCATGTCTGGCTGACTGAATCAATAAAATATATTTTGTTCCCACACCCCGACCCGCGCCACCCACACACTCTCCACTAACGCAGCTATTGCTATGCAATATTTAAATTATTTCGTACCGTAAACATATCTCGATTAAGCATTTATGACGTCAGACAGAAATCTTTTAGTAATTATATACCATAAAGCAATGCGATTCATAATTTAACCTTTGAATTATTGTACCCATATTTAAACTTGGTCATCATACCTCTGCAAAACTTCGTCACTATCGGCAAACTATTTTAATGCGTGCGTGCGTGCATGTCTGTGTGATAGAGAGAGGGGGGGAGGGGATGTTGCCCCACACCCACGGGTCATGATAATATTTTACAGCAGAGTCCATCACACCAGTCACAGTTAAATGATGCAAAGCTCCCAGCTGAAATATAATTAACTATTAAAAAGCTGGGATCTAATTTTCTGAAAAGTGTGATGTTTTGGGTCCAGGTTCATACACACTGATACTTGAAGCTAACCTTTTAATGAATTTATGATAACATTCAATTCAAAGTTTTATATATATATATATATATATATATATATATATATATATATATATATATATATATATATATATATATATATATATATATATATATATATATATATATTTTTTTTTTATTTTTTTTTTTTTTTTTGCATTTAGTGAAAACTTATTATTGTTATAACAGTTTCATGTCAATTAAGACACACTTGGTGGATCTATTTCGTTTACGACGTCCTGTGTTATTTTAATAATACTTTACTCAAATTAGTTTATGTCAGCAAGGTTGTGTTAGGTATAATATGCAGCGTATACTAACGGTTTGTATCGGGTTTATCCCTCGGCTGTCCACATTAGTTACAATTCTTGAAAACTAAAAATACACTGAATTATCGCTATGACATAATTACCCCTACAATGACTTATCATATTGCATATATAATTTAAATCTGGTCAGGTACCACAGTGTAATGAAATCAGTCAGATGAAGGGCAACGAGAAGGACAAAGAACACACATAAGCCGAGTTAATACGAACATTAAGCTAGATCACCAGGGAACACGTCCGTCCCATTATCCTCATTAAGCTCTTGTGTTCCCTGATGGTCTACTGAGTATCACCTCCTACCAACACCTGACATTGATTTATAGTGATGGTTCAGAATCAAATCGTGTGCTTCTGCCCTCTAGTTGTCTATTAGTTCTTTAGAAAAATACTAGATGGAGGTAACAGTTCAGTAAAGATGCAACTTGAAAAACAATAAAAGACGAAGGGTTTTTACACACACGCACTCACGCACGCTCACTCACTCACGCGCGCACGCACACTCACTCACGCGCGCACACACACACACACACTCACGAATGCACCTTCACTCACTTACTCACTCACTCTTCTTTCTAACACTTGTTCCTTCTACTCCTCCGACTGTACAACTCTCAGGTGTACACAAGGTGTGAAAAACATAACAGAATTAGAGATCCAATTTTGACCATCCTACCACCCATTACAGAGGTGGTAGGTGGGGCTCGCTGGCACTTGACTCCTACCTGGATGTTACCTGGTACGGAATTTAGTAAGATTCTTAAGTTTTAATAAGATCAGGTGGTGAGGTTCTTATGGGGTAAAGATCGTCCCAGAATGAGCAGTTATAAGGAGCAGTCACCTATGGTTACTTGGTTGATGATATAGGGAAGTTATGTATGGTGTGGGAGTGTAGAGAAGGGAGAAGGAAGAGGGGAGGGGGAAGAAGGGGAGGGTAAGAGGAAGGAGAGAGGGGGTAAGAGGGAGAGGGGGAAAAGGGTAAGAGAAGAGAGGGAAAGAGGAGAGAGGGGAAGAGGGAGAGAGGGCAAGGTGAGAGGCAAATGGGAGGAGGGAGTAAGGAGGAGGGAGAGAGGAGAGAAGAGAGATGGGGAGAGAGGGAGGATGGGAGAAGAGGAGACGAGGAGGAGAGATGAGAGGAGGAGACGGAGAGGAGGAGAGACGGGAGAGAGGAGAGCTGGGGAAGGACCTGGGAAAAGGAGGGGAGCTGGGAAAGGGAGGAGCTAGAAAAGAGCTGGGAAAGAAGGGGAGCCAAACAGGAAGAGCTGGGAGAAAAGGGGAGCCAGGCAAGGTGAGAGCCAGGAAAAGGAGGGGAGAATGGGGAAGGAGAGAGCTGGGAGCAAGGGGAAAAGGGGGGAGAGAGAGAGAGTCTAGTTTGTCTCGACGTGAATTCAACTTCAACCTAACTCAAATTAGATCAACCTATCCTGATATACCTCACAATCCAAATTTAACCTGACCTGATCTAACTTAAAATACACTAAAATATTTTGAACTTGCCAACCCTAAATTAACCTTACCTAAACTGACCTTCCCTAACTTAGCCAAACCTATTATTAACCGAGCCTAAACTACACTTACACTAACAGAAATAACGCTACTTGAACTTAAACGAACCTATATAAACCTAACTTAATCTAAAAACCTAACCTAACTAAATCTAATCTAAACTAAACAAATTCAACATAACCCAACCCTAGTTAAGCTACCCGCGAATCGTAAACTAATTTAACCTGCCAGTAACACAACCAAATCTACCCCAATAAAATCACCTGCAAGACTTTAACAAAATAATAATAATAATAATAATAATAATAATAATAATAATAATAATAATAATAATGATAATGATAATGATAATGATAATGATAATAATAATAATAATAATAATAATAATAATAATAATAATAATAATAATAATAATAATAATAATAATAATAATAATAATAATAATAAACAACGTTACTCTTTATTCCGTCCACAATAACACATCACTATTCCACCATTAGTTTTGTTTCTATTGTCCTTAGACTTTATCTTCTATTGGGAATTTTTTTTCGGAGTTAGGGCATTTATTATATAGCATGGGTATTGATTCAGACCACCCTCACGCTACACCCTCCTCCCTTGGCTCCCCGACGACTGAGCTGCGAAAGGTTATATTTTTCCAGCATTTCAACCAATAAAATTACCAAAAATATTACTTGTTCAAAGTGGACAGGGCTTTGAAGTTGAGGAAAAATTTCGAGTAAATATTATTATTATTTCTTTTTAAATTTTTAAACTATAAAAAACTTACATTATTCATGTTTTTGGTGTTTAGTATGTGATGGTGTTGTTTTCCGTGCTCGGATGAGGAATCCATAAACACAAAAGCGATTCTTATCATTGTTACAAGCTAGGAGAGGTTAGGTAAGGTTTCCAAAGATTTGTTTGGTTACCAAAGAAGATAAACGTTACACTACGACAAGCCAGGGGAGGAGGAGGGTGTAGCGCGCGGGTGGTCTTAATCACATTCCAACGCTATAAAATGAATATCCTAACTCCAAAAAAATTAAATGATTTCCCCAACAGATGACAAAATCAAAGGACAATAGAAGCCAAAACTTATGGTGGAATAGTAATGTGTTGTTGCCGAAATCGTGGACGGAATAAAGAGTAACGTTAAGTAATAATAATAATAATAATAATAATAATAATAATAATAATAATAATAATAATAATAATAATAATAATAATAATAATAATAATAATAATAACAATAATAATAAATGAAAAAGGTCCTATGTCAACTTCTCTTTCCCTCCCTTCCAATATAAACCATAACAGGGTGCAGAAGGTAACCAGACTAGGGTATATATTATACAGCCCAATAATGACCTTACGGGCAGTCCCTCGGGTATTCATGATCGAGTCGAGGCCACCATCATCCTGGAAGCTGTCGGTCCCAGGTGAGGCGCTTCCCCCCCAACCGTCTCGTTCGGAGTAGTTAATATTAAACCCATCTGAGTCTCAACCATTCCTCGGATTCCCTCATGAATGTATTATATGCGTGTGTGCAAGTTTGATCATGGCGGGATGGGGACTGATGTTAAAATATGTGTACTATGAGAGAGAGAGAGAGAGAGAGAGAGAGAGAGAGAGAGAGAGAGAGAGAGAGAGAGAGAGACTAGACCCTGGTCACAAAAGCTCCATTTTCTGTTAAGCTAAGGCCATTAATCTGGAGGTGAAGACCGTGCCTGAATATCTGATTCTCTCGATAGCTAATCACATTTTTTTTTCCGACACAATACACTACAATGGCTACTGTTACCTACCCGACCCCCCCCACTCTATATGTGTGTGTGTGTGTGTGTGTGTGTGTGTGTGTGTGTGTGTAAATTAAATAATATAATGATATCTTTTTGTCTTCTTTTTTCGTTTTCTTTTTGTTAAACGTATTTTTATTTACTGTCAAAAATTCATCGATTCCGAGGAATTTCTCAAATCCATTTCGTAAAAACGTCGGATTACCTGAAGATTGGCCCTCTCCTGAAGCTTAGTTCACCTGATTATTAACCATCGCAATTATATCTAGCAGTTGGGTTGGGTTAGGTTAGGTTAGGTTAGATTAGGTTAGGTTAGGTTAGATCAGGTCAGGAAAGATTAGGTTGCCGCTAGAATGATCAATCTCCAGGTGAAATAAGCGCACGGTGGGTTAGTTAGGTTAGATCAGGTCAGGAAAGATTAGGTTGCCGCTAGAATGATCAATCTCCAGGTGAAATAAGCGCACGGTGGGTTAGAGGGGAAGGGGGAATATTCAAGCGACCCAAAATACCTTATCAACTACTGATAAAACCTTCACACATTACCAGGTCAACTTTTTGCAACTGGCTCAATACAGATAAATAAATAGTTACATATTGTAGTGTAACAAAATCAATAAATTCATCGCAGCCAATAAATTGTTACACATTCAACTGAAACCGTCCACAAATATAAACATGACAAAGAAAATGTATTGTTGACGACTGCCTGATACAATATACACGGTATATAATGATAGTAATTCAATGTGGTTTTAATGATATATATATTATGACCAATAACTAACGACTGGAGTGTATATAAGTTTGTATTAAGTGTAAGTGTGTAGTAAGTGTGGGTGTGTAGTAAGTGTGGGTGTGTAGTAAGTGTGGGTGTGTAGTAAGTGTAGGTGTGTAGTAAGTGTAGGTGTGTAGTAAGTGTAGGTGTGTAGTAAGTGTAGGTGTGTAGTAAGTGTAGGTGTGTAGTAAGTGTAGGTGTGTAGTAAGTGTGGGTGTGTAGTAAGTGTAGGTGTGTAGTAAGTGTAGAGTAAGTGTAGGTGTGTAGTAAGTGTAGGTGTGTGTGGGGTGTAGGTGTGTGTAAGTGTGGGTGTGTAGTAAGTGTGGGTGTAGTAAGTGTGTGGGTGTAGTAAGTGTGGGTGTGTAGTGTGGGTGTGTAGTAAGTGTGTAGTATGTGGGTGTGTAGTAAGTGTGGGTGTGTAGTAAGTGGTGTGTAGTAAGTGTGGGGTGTGTAGTAAGTGTGGGTGTGTAGTAAGTGTGGGTGTGTAGTAAGTGTGGGTGTGTAGTAAGTGGGTGTGGTAAGGGTGTAAGTGTGGGTGTGTAGTGGGTGTGTAGTAAGTGTGGGTGTGTAGTAAGTGTAGGTGTGTAAGTGTAGGTGTGGTATGTAGGTGTGTAGTAAGTGTAGGTAGGTGTAGGTAGTAAGTGTAGGTGTGAAGTAAGTGTAGGTGTGTAGTAAGTGTAGGTGTGTAGTAAGTGTAGGTGTGTAGTGGGGTGTAGGGTGTGTAGTAAGTAGTGTAGTAAGTGTAGGTGTGTAGTGGGTGTAGGTGTAGGGTGTAGGTGTGTAGTAAGTGTAGGTGTGTAGTAAGTGTAGGTGTGTGTAGTAAGTGTAGGTGTGTAGTAAGTGTGGGAGGTAGTAAGTGTAGGTGTGTAGTAATTGTAGGTGTGTAGTAATTGTAGGTAGTAATTGTAGGTGTGGTAAGTGTAGGTGTAGTGTAGGTGTGTAGTAAGTGTAGGTGCAGTAAGTGCAGGTGTGTAGTAAGTGTAGGTGTGTAGTAAGTGGAGTGTAGTAAGTGTAGGTGTGTAGTAAGTGTAGGTGTGTAGTAAGTGTAGGTGTGTAGTAAGTGTAGGTGTGTAGTAAGTGTGGGTGTGTAGTAAGTGTAGGTGTGTAGTAAGTGTAGAGTAAGTGTAGGTGTGTAGTAAGTGTAGAGTAAGTGTAGGTGTGTAGTAAGTGTAAGTGTGTAGTAGGTATAGGTGTGTAGTAAGTGTAGGTGTGTAGTAAGTGTAGGTGTGTAGTAAGTGTAGGTGTGTAGTAAGTGTAGGTGTGTAGTAATTGTAGGTTTGTAATAAGTGTAGGTGTGTAGTAAGTTTAAGTGTGCAGTAAATGTAAGTGTGTAGTAAGTGTCAGCGGTTAGTAAGTGATTGTAGTACGTTTAAGTGTGTAGTAATAGTAGGTGTGTAGTATGTGTAAGTATGAAACAAGTGTAAGTGTGTAATAAGTAGGTGTGTATAAGTGCAACTGTGAAGTAAGTTGGGTGTGTGGTAAGTGTGGTTGTGTGTAAAGTGTGGGTGTGAAGTGAATGTAAGTATGTAGTATGTTTAAGTGTGAAAAGTGCGTGTGTATAGTGTGTATGTGTGCAGGCACGTGCACACAAGGTGATGTAATGCACAAAGAGTGGCAGCATTATGTTAGTGTTAAGGTGCAAGCACTCCTTGTTTCCTCTCGCTTTCAGCTCCTGCCGCTGGCTAGCCCTCGCGGCGCACAGGGAAGCAACATGCATAAGTCTTCCCCTGCCAGTACACAGCCACTTCACCATCAAGACTCCTGCTATGCCTCCTCGTGGCCACACACAGTAAATAGGTGCCTCGTAGGCCAGGGCTAAGTCAGCAGGGGATCTCGGAGTAGCAGTTAGCCCCAAAGGGACGGTGCCTAGGCCCAATGGCATGTGCATACATCCTGGCGCTTGCCAACCACTGTCTTGCGGATTAACCTTGGTAGGTATAAGGAAACAAGAGTAAACCCCGAACGAAAAATTTGAGGTGAAGCCCCGCATTAGACAGACATGCTTATAGAGCTCCAACAAGACCCCAACGGCGGTATAGGCGGAAGAGGTGACCACCATGGGAACACAACGACTACTCTGACGGACGAAGGCAATGCATGATGGACAGGCCACTAAGGCGAAAACCAACAAACTGGGTTATCGGCAGTCCATTGCAACTCTCCCTCTCCCCAGTTGTTGCAACATCTAGCACCACTGGATCAGGAAAAGGGAGAACCAAGACCTGTGGTTGCAGCCTGCGCTCCTGCTTCACCACATAAATCAACTCAAATACAACCATCATGCAGCTCATCATTCTCATCATCATCAACACCCCTATACTCCCAAAAGACCTTTGGCGACGGATGAGTGGCGACTGGGACAGGCAGATATGACTGCCTGGAGTCTCTAAGTCACAAGTCTGTCCATGAGCGGCATAGATAAGATGGTTCTTTATGCACTGGGATCTAGGCAGCAGTGCAATCCCACCTTGTCTGTGCGACTGAGCAGCCGTATCGAGGAGCCACTCTGCTCACCCCACATGGGATAGGAGGGGGGGGGGGGGCTAGAACAGGTGCTCTAAACATTTCCTGCCCGAACAACCAACCTGACTGGGCAACCGCACCCAGTAAGGCCATCCTAATGCGGTAGAAAACACAATCATAATCACAGATCAAAACAAAAACAAACTATACAACCTCTCATGGTCACTGTATGGAATGTCAGGACCCTTCTGGATACTGGCACAAATGAGCGTCCTGAAAGAAAAACTGCCCTTGTGGCAAAAGAGCTGGCTAGGTATAACATTGACATTGCAGCCATTATTGAGTCCCGGCTCCCAGACGAGGGTCAACTCACAGAACGGGGTCTGGCTATACCGTTTTCTGGAAGGGTTAGCCTGCTGTGGAGAGAAACCGCATTTATGGAGTTGGCTTTGCCATACGCCATCGCATCCTACGCAGGCTAACTGAAATGTCTGTTGGGATCAACGTGAGCCTCATGACACTCCTAAACCACATAATCACTCACGTCATGCCATTTTCACCAATGCATATGCCCCAATATTGGATGCAGAGGATGACATCAAGGAGTTCTTTTATGCCGACCTCGACAGAGTGCTAACCTCTATCCCCAGAGAAGATAAGGTTATGCTCCTTGGTGATTTCAATGCCAGAGTTGGCAGAGATGCTGACATTTGGCAGGCAATCACAGGATGAAAAGGATTAGGCAAGTGTAATCCCAACGGCTACTCCTCCTCTGCAAGTGTGCTGCACACAACATCTCAATTACCAATACCTTGTTTAGGCAGGCCGACAAGTTCAATGGTTCGTGGCAACACCCACGATCCAAACACTGGTATCTCATTGACTACATCATCATCATTAGAGAAAGAGATCGAGAAGATGTCCTCATCACCCGAGCCTTGCGTGGCTCAGACCACTGATCATCGGCTCGTTGGAGCCAAGGTCTCAATTCACCTCGCCCCTAAACAACGAAGGCAACAAGCCTGCAGGGATGGAACATGCTTTCAAAGAGCTGTTCGAATATGGGCTGACATACAACCCGACAACAAACAACCCAAATCCTAGTGTCGAATGGGGTATTCTCGATACTGCCATGACAAAAACCTACAGAGAGACCCTCGGCCAGATGGAAAGAATACACCAGGTCTGGTTTGATGAAAATGACCAGGAAACAATGGACTTGTCGATGATAAATTTGTTGCTTTAACTTACTGACTGAACACTCCCCCTCAGTCTCGGACCAAAGCTGATATCTTCCGCAAGAAGTAAGCGACTGGCTTAAAAATAAAGCAAATAAAACGCAAAAACTTATAGATCATCTCAACATGCGCGAATTTTTTAATTCCACTAAAACATTGTATGGGCCAATTACTCATAGCGCATCCCCTCCACCCATCCGACGGTAACTCCCTAATTAAAGTCGAAGAAGGCATCCTTCAGCACTGGAGAGAGCACTACTATGCGATGCTCAACCAAAACACCGATGTGGATGTCCTGACTACCCAGTAGGTCCCACAGTATCCAGAGCTGACCCATCTCAACTATCCTCCATCCCTGGATAAGGTAGCTATTGCCATCAAAAAGATAAAAGTTAACAAAGCCTAGGGCCTCATGGAATCCCAGCAGAGGTATATAAAGCAGGAGGACCTCTGCTTCCAGCCGTCTCCACTCTCTCCTGGAGTATATATGGGAAAAGGAAAAAATCCCAAGCTCTTAAGGACGACTCCATCGTCAAAATTAATAAGAACAAGAGCGACAGGTCAGACTGTGGTAACTACCGCGGGATCTTGATGCTGTCCGTAGGTGGCAAGATTATCGCCGAGCCCTCCTAAACAGACTTGACTTCTTCCTGAGGCCGAAAACTTCCTCCCAAAATCTCAATGTAGCATTAGACCATCACGTGGCACCATTGGCAAGATCTTTACTGCCCGTCAGATACGGGGGTAAAACAAAGATGTGTACTGGCACCACCTCTCTTTTCCATTTTCTTGGCTGCCTTCCTTATTCGTGCCAGTGCCAATCTAGCCGGCGTAGTGGACATCCAGTACCAGATGAAGAGTCTTTTCAACATAAGACGACTCCAGGCAGGAACAAAGGTGTTCGGCAGCTTACATTACTGAACTTCAGTATGCAGACGACCTCACCCTTAACGCGACCCACAGGACATCCTGAACACCTACGCAGATGCGTTTGCACACTTCAGCATTGCGGTGAATGTACGAAAGACTCGGATTCTCTTTCACCCTGCCCTTGATTCAGCCACACCACCACCATCCATCCAACTTAACGGTGCTACCCTCTCTAATGTTACCCACTTTCAGTATCACGGCTCCACCTGTCTACCACCGCAGACATCGATGAAGATATCGAACATTGTATAAGATGTGCATCTCAAGCCTTTGGCAGACTCTGTACCCGTGTCTTCAGCTGTAGGGAGCTGAAATTATCTACAAAGTTGCACGTATATTGAGCAGTGGTCCTGCCCAGCCTGCTATATGGCAGCGAGACATGGGTCACATACAGGAGGCACCTCAAGGTACCTGAAAACTTTTACCAATTTAGTCTATGTTCCATCCTCCGAGTTCGCTAGGAAGACAAGAGAACAAATGCCACTATTCTCGCCGGCACCAACTGTACGATTATCCATGAACAACTACGTTGGACTAGCAGGCAACTGAAAAAGTATAACGATAGTCTTAAGACAAACCTCAAAAAAAATCGACCCCCTCACCTGGGAGACGATTACTCCACACCGTAATGCTTGGAAGAACACCACACGAAAAGGTGTCAATACTTTCGAGTTAGACCGACTGCAAACCGAGGCAGACAAGCCCTAACGCCGGAAAGACGCTGCCGCCGCCCCTCCCGCACTAAATGTAGCCCTCCACATGTGCAACATCTGTGAACGACCCTGCCGGTCCCACTTCGGCCTCTATAGTCACCTTAGAGCTCATCAACAAAGGTGACATCCTCAATAACTCGTATAATTTTAACATTGCTGGATGATCTTCATACTCGATTCCGAGTGACAGAAAAGTAGTAGTAGTAGTAGTAGTAGTAGTAGTAGTAGTAGTGTGTGTGTGTGTGTGTGTGGACCTGCTGTGTAATGGTCACCATGCTCGCCTCCCAAGCGAGCGAAAACGGGTTCGATCCCGGGCAGGGTGAAACTATGGGCAAGTTTCTTTACGCAATTTGCCTCTGTCTACCCAGCAGTAATTGGGAACATTGGATGTTAATCGATTTGCGGGTCGTGTTCCGGGGTAATGGTTAGCCAATGCAGTTGGCAAGTTGTCCGGTCTTCTCGGACTATTCCTTAACACTGGGCCATGCAGCTCGAAAACTCAGGGTGTGTTTGTTGTGTTGGAGACAGCTTCTACACCTTAAACAAATACACGCCGACCATCCTCGTTACACGAGGGGCAATCCATTATGTGTTTGTATGTAAAATGTGCACGTATGTATCGTGTAATTCTGCATGCCTGTATAGTGTGTTAGGATGTACCATGTAATTGTGTAGAGTAAGTGAGCGTGTAAGGGAGTCATATAAAATACAACACAGAACACTATAGGTCTCTGATACTTGAGGGTAGTATATGGTCGACACTGTACTCGACCGCTTTCATTTCCTAAACTTTACAATCAGAAAAAGACACATTCACGGTAGGGCACAAGCGACTGCCCTCATAAATTAACATATGAGTAGAGTAAACACGGATTCACATACACAGAAAGATATTTAAACAGAGAGAGAGAGAAAGAGAGAGAGAGAGAGAGAAAGAGAAGCAATACACTCTCACTCCTCCACCAATAAACAAGCTGGGAGAAGATTTTACCATTATCGGGTGGGAAAAAATTTCAATAAAACTTCCCTCAATCAAATGGCCGACTTGAGCGCCTCGCCACTATACTCCTCACTCACCGTAATTGGTATCTCGCTATTTCTAAATTGATGAGTCTAATTCTAAAGTGGTTGATGATGCTAGCGTACGCGTGTACAGCAGTTCTAAATTGGTTGGGAACAGAGTTTCTACTTCTAAATTGGGATACCAAATGGAGAGAATATTTATGGATGTATGTATGTATCTATATTTATCCAAAGCATAACCGAACACACACACACACACACACACACACACACACACACACACACACACACACACACACACACACACTACTACTATTACTACTACTACCATTTTGTTGTCACTCAGAATCGAGTCTAACGATCATCCAGCTATGATACAATGATATGAGTTATTAAGGAAGTCACCTAGGTTGGTGAGTTCTGAGGCGATTAAAGAGGCCAATACGGGACCGGCAGTGTCGACCACAGATGTTGCACATGTGGAGGGCGCCATCTATTGCGGGAAGTACGGTGGTAGAGTCTTTCCGGCGTTGGCGCTTGTCTGCCTCGGTTTGCAGTCGGGCTAACTCGAAAGTATTGACACCTTCTTGTGTGTTCATCCTCCAAGCGTACGGTGTGGAGTAATCGCCTCCCAGGTGAGTGGATCGATTTGGCACTTTTTCAGGTTTGTCTTAAGACTATCCTTATACCATTTCAGTTGCTTGCCAGCGTTACGTTTACTATTCGTTACGTGACTGCAAAGTAGGTGCTTTGGCAATCTACTGTCGTCCATGCAGGTAACATGGCCAGTCCAACGTGGTTGTTCAGGGATAATGGTAGCTTCTACAGTTGGTGTCAGCAAGAATACTGGCATTTGTTCTCTTGTCTTCCCAACGAGCTCTGAGGATAGAACATAGATTACGTTGGTGAAAGTTTTCAAGTGCCTTCATGTGTCTCCTGTATGTGACCCATGTCTCGCTGCCATATAGCAGGATGGGGAGGACCACTGCTCGATATACAAAATAACTTTATAGATAATTTCAGCTTCGTACAGCTGAAGACACGGCTTCGGAGTCTGCCAAAGGTTTGAGATGCATATCGAATCCAATGCTGAATCTCTTCATCGAAGGCTGCAGTGGTGGACAGGTGGGACCCAAGATACCCTAAGTGGGTAACATTAGAGAGGGTAGTACCATTAAGCTGGATGGATAGTGGAGGTGTGGCTGAACCAGGCGCAGGCTGAAAGAGAATCTGAGCTTCTGAACATTCATCCCAAGGCCGAAGGGTGCGTACGCATCTGCGTAGGTGTTCAGTATCTCCTGTAGGTCGTGTTCAATGTGAGCGACAAGGGTGAGGTCATCTGAATACTGAAACTCACTAATGGAAGCTGCCGACACCTTTGTTAATGCCCAGAGTCGTCTTATTTTGAAAAGACTCTTCATCCAGTACTTGATGTCCAACCCGCCGGCTAGATTGGCGCAGGCAGGATTAGGAAGGCAGCCAAGAAAATGGAAAAAGAGGGTTGTTGCCAGTACATACCCTTGTTTAAGCCCTGTTTGGATGGGAAAAACTCAGACTGTTTGTCATTGTGCAGGACGCTGCCGTTCATGCCATCATGGAGTTGCCTCACAATAGCGATGATTATGGTGTGCAGCCAAAACTGCTAAGGGTTCACCAGAGGGCTTCCCTGTTGACCAAGTCGACGGCCTTGGTTAGGTCCATGAAAGCCCTGTACAGGTCACGATGCTGTTCTCTGCACTTTTCCTGTATCTGACGGGTAGCAAAGATCATGTCATTGGTAACACGTGATGGTCAAAGCCACATTGAGATTCTGGGAGGAAGTTTTCCGCCTCAGGAAGAAGTCTTTTTAGGAGGACTCGGGCAATTTTGCCAACTACGGACAGCAGCCAGATCTCGCGGTAGTTGCCACAGTCTGACCTGTCTCCCTCGTTCTTATAAATATTGACGATGGAGGAGTCTTTAAAAGATTGGGTATTTCCTCCTTTTCCCATATATTCTCCAGGGGAGAGTGGAGACGGCTAGTAAGCAGAGTCCTCCTGCTTTATACACCTCGACTGGAACTCCATCAGGCCCTGAGTCTTTGTTATATTTCATCTTTTTGGTGGCAGTAGCTACCTCATCCAGGGATGGAGGATAGCTGAGGTGGATCAGATTTGGATGCTGAGGGACCTGCGTAGTCAGGACAGCCATTTCGGTATTTTGGTTGAGTAATGAATGGTAGTGCTCTTTCCAGAGGTGAAGAAGGCCTTCATCGTCTTTAATTATGGAGTTACCATTGGATAAGCGGAGGGGACTGCGCCACGAGAGATTGGCCCATAAAATGTTTTTTTTAACAAGCCGTCGTTTTCTTCTTGCGGAAGGTATCAACTTTGGTCAGAGACTGAGGGTTGTTCTGCCAGTTAGTTAAAGCAGTACATTGATTGCCGGGTCATTTTCATCAAACCAGTCCAGGTATATTCTTACGATCTGGCCGAGGGTTTCTCTGCAGGTTTTTCTCATGACAGTGTCAAGAATACCTCATTCAGCACTGGGATTTAGGTTGTTTGTTGTCGGGTTGTTTATCAGCCCATGTTCGAGTTGCTCTCTGAAAGCATGTGCTACCGCTGGATCCTCCAGACGCTTAGTGTTAAAACCTCTTCTGGAGGCTTGCTGCCTTCTCCGTTTTGGGTTGACGTGAAGTGAGACCTTGGCTCTGACGAACCCATGTTGATGATGATCAACATCGCAGTGGTGTGAGCCACGCATGGCACGGGTGATGAGGACATCTCGGCGACCTCTTTCTCTGACAATGATGTAGTCAATGAGATGCAAGTGTTTGGATGGTGGGTTTTGCCAAGAATAATTGAACTTGTCGGGCTGCCTAAACAAGGTATTGGTGACAGTGAGGTGTATAGCACACTCGCTGAGGAGGAGTAGGCTATTTGGGATTACACTTGCCTAGTCCATTTCTCCCTATGGTTCCCAGCCAAATGTCAACATCTCTGCCAATTCTGGCACTGAAGTCGCCAAGAAGCACAACCTTATCTTCTCTGGGGATAGAGGTTAGCACTCTGTCGAGGTTGGCAGAAAAGGCCTCCTTGATGTCATCCACTGCATCTAGTGTTGGGGCGTATGCACTGATGAAAAAGGCATGACGTGAGTGATTGATTGGAACTCGGAGTGTCATGAGGCGCTCGTTCATCCCAATAGCATTTTAGTAAACCTGAGTAGGATGAGTTGGCAGATGGCAAAGCCAACTCCATAAATGCGGTTTCTCTCCGCAGCAGGTTTACCCTTCCGGTGCTCACTAATAGCTGCTATGTTGATGCATTACCTAGCCAGTAGCCAGCTCTTTTGCCACAAGGGCAGTTCTTCTTTCAGGACGCTCATTTGTACCAGTATCCAGAGGATCCTGGCATTCCATGCAGCGACCATTAAAGGTTGTATAGTTTGTTTTTGCTTTGATCTGGGATTATGATTGTGTTTTCGACAGTATAAGGATGACCTTACTGGGTGCGGTTGCCCAATCAGGTTGGTTCTTTAGGCAGGTTATGTTTAGGGGACCTTTTCTCGCCTCCTCCCCATGTGGGGTGCTCAGTCTCATAGACTGGACGGATTGCACTGCTGCCTAGATCCTAGTGCATAAACTGTAGATATATGAGACGAATATGCTGTAATATGTAACTGTACTATTTACCATTATTGATTCAGGTCTCTGTATTATATGTTATAATCATACTCCCTTTTGTCACTGAATGTTAGTTCATGTTTTAGGCACATGCGCGCTGTACGCGCATGCGCAGAGAGAGATACCCAGAGAGATTCCAAGACAGGACGCTGTTTCCCCTGTCTTAACTCCTTTTGTGTGTTTGTCCCAGAAATAGAACTTACGAACTTGACACCAGTGTGTTTCCTTCACCCCTGATTGGAAGTATCACCTGGGTCTCCCACATAAACGACCATCTTATCTGTGCCGCCCATGTGCAGAATTGTGACTGGAGACTCCTGGCAGTCATTTCTGCCTATCTTCGTCGCCACTCGCCAATCGCCATAGGACTTTTGGGTGTATAGGGGTTTTGATGATGATGAGAGGCATGATGAGCTGAATGATGGCTGCACGCGAGTTGATTTGTGTGGTGAGGCAGGAGCGCAGGCTGCAACCACACATCTTGACTCTCCCTTTTCCTAACTCAGTGGTGCAAGTGTTGCAACGACTGGGGAGAGGGAGATTTGGAATGGACCGCCGATAGCCCAGTTTGTTGGGTTTTGCCTTAGTAGCCTGTCCATTAGGCACTGCCTTCATCTGCCGGTGTAGTCTTTGGGTTCCCATGGTGGTCACCTCCTCCGCCTATACCGCCGTTGGGTTCTTGTTGGAGCTCTGTAAGCATGTTTTCTTGATGCAGGGCTCCACCACAGATTTTTCATTCGGGATTTACTCCGGTAGCCTTATACCTTCCAAGGTTTAATCTGCAAGGCAGCAGGGTAATAGTTGGTAGGCGCCAGGACGTTTCCACATTCCAGTGGGTCTATATACCGTCCCTCTGGGGCCCACTGCTACTCCGAGATCCCCTGCTGGACTAGCCTGGGCCCACGAGGCACCCAGTTACCGTGTGTTGTCACGAGGAGGCACAACAGGAGTCTTGATGGTGAAGAGGCTGTGTACTGGCAGGGGAAGAACTTGTGCGAGTTGCTTCCCTGTTCGCCACGAGGGCTACCCGCAGCGGTAGCTGACATCGAGAAGAGCAAGCAGTGCTTGCACCTTAACACTAACATAATGCTGCCACACTAGATGCATTTCACCACCCTTTGTACGAACACACACACACACATAAATGCACGCACGCACGCATGAACGCACGCACACACACACACACACACACACACATATACATACATACATACATACATACATACATATACATACATACACACGCGCACACACGCACACATACATACATAGGGTCACCCTCCACTAGAGCCTCAATCGTCTCAGGGTCAAGAGGTCAACTGTCAAGGCAATCACAGCACTGGGAAAAAACGGTGGGGGGATCGGTGGTAGAAGCGGTACCGTTCTTGCCTCGCAAGCGAGATGTCACGGGTTCGATTCCCGGGCCGGTGGAAGTTGTTTGGACTTACTTCCTAGCTCCCATTAGTCCCTGTTCACCTAGCAGTAAAGTAGGTACCTGTTGTAAGTCGAAAGTTGCGAATTCGTATTCAGGGACAAGTTGTTGGAGCTTCCAATAACTTGATGACATAAACCACTGACTCTTCAGGCTTCTACGCCCTTGACTCTTCAGGCTTCTACGCCCTTGACTCTTCAGGCTTCTACACCCTTAACTCATGAGACATAAAGGCAAGCATGAACTTAGCATGCTTCCCTGTTGGGCGCTGTAAACGCTTCTGCGCTTCACCTTACACAATGATGTAGGGGAGTGCCCAATAAAAAAATAAAAAAACGGGGGGGAAGGTCCTCGCTCGAGTGCAACCTAGTAATTAGATGCTTAACTTCGTGTAAACTAAGACAGAAAACAATTTATTTTCGGAATGTCAGGATTAATTTTCCAGGTGCGTGTGGAGATCGACCTTCTTGCAAGTTAGTTTGTCTGACGGACTTGAAACTACGAAAGTTGGTCGCGGGATTGTTTCTTAACGTACGAAGCTTGTCTGCCTGTGTCTATCTGTCTCTCTATCTGTGTTAATTAAAGTGCGTTTTTTCTCAGCTGAGTTAAGATGCCTCATCCCTTCTCAAGAATTACAGCTGATTGGCGGTTTCAAATCTGTCCGATTTCGCCCTGAAGTTTTTTTTTCTAAAGGAGTTTATTCATAATCGTTGGGATGACCGTTCCAGACGAGAAAGGTATTTAGCTAAATGCTAGAACGATATATACATTCAATATTTCAAACATAATTACGTAGGAAGCTTATCAGAAATATTATACATGAATTATATATCTGTTAAACTCTGGTAGCAAACTCACGCTTTCGGAGGATCCATTTAATATAAACTTATTTTTACCCACAATAAGGCATACTAAGACTAATTATGTATCAGTAATATTACATTATGTAAAGACTTACATTTTAAACGATCAGAATCACACTGAAATATTACACGGCCGTCAGCAGAAGCGGGAAATATGACTGCGAAAAACTTCATATTTCCTCACCACACTCTTGAGCATCATACATACACACATGCAGTACATACACAAGGTTGTACAGGGATTTACAAAATAAAATTACATAATAGCGACCCTTCCCTCTCCCCATCGTCCTCCTCCCACCACCTAATCAAAAATAATTACCTACTTGTTCTACCGTCATTATCTCAAGTGCTCCTAAAATATACATTGGTGAGAGATCGTATTCGCTTTATATTTGTGTGTGTATGTCTCCATCCCTAGTCATCCCCAATTACCTGGCTTTATACCAATTTTCTCCTCATTCTGGTATCATCATCTCGTCTGGTGTGTGTGTGTGTGTGTATTAACCACGCAGGTCACAGAGGAAAGGTGAAACGTTTCGTAAAACCTAAGATATTCTCTTTCACTTGGCTGACTGACTGACTGGCCGGCTGGCTGACTGGTTGCTTGGCTGTCTGGGCTGCTGGGTGACTGTGCAGATGGGTGACTGACTGGATGGGCGACTGGCTGCTTAGCTGACCCGGTAGCTAATTGGCTGAATGACTGGTTGGGCGACTGAGTGGTTGGGTGGGTGTGTGACTGGCTGGCTGGGCGGAAGACTGACTGAGCGGATGACTGACTGGGCGGATGACTGACTGACTACTTGGGCGGGTGACTGGTTGATTAGCTGGGCGGTTGATTGGCATGTTGGCTGGCTTTTTTTTTTGAGAAGAAAGATGGGATTGAAAGAAGATTAGAGGGGGAGGAATGGAGTTCTTAGTTTGGAAATGAAGATATTTTGGAGGAAGAAGGAAGCGGGCTGACTTCCTTGCTACTGGCTAGCATAGCTAATAGTGTGTTAAAGTTGTGTCTCGAGTTAATTATTGTGGGTGATTTTCTTAAGAGCTGGTTTACTGGTTAGTTGACCGTTCTATCGACGCAGGCATTAGACAGCTTCCCTACTCCATTCATAGGTGTTTTGAGTGTCCTATTCATATTCCGCAGATGCTGGTCTATGGAGGTTGTCTATTGCCAGGCTGTATAGATCGGGGGTGTTAATGGATTTCTTGAGATTTGGTAACTTTTGGGGAACCATCTATGTTTGTTGTCGTTGTCTGGTAGGAGTTGTAGTTTTTACTCTGATCGTTCTATTTTTTGCCAGACTCTGCTGGCCAGGGTGTGTAGCTGCTGATTGATGGGCCTTATTCTCAGGTCTCTGTGAATTACGGCTGTGGTTCAGTTGAGGGGGTATCTTTCACCTTGAAAAATCTTAGGTCTGAAATTTAGTGGGACGGCATCTGCCGTTATTGCCATGTCTGGGGTTGTGGCTGAGTTTCTGTTGTAGAACGTGGGGATATCTGTGCCAAGAAGCTGGGCTTTTTTGTCAGCTATGGGGCCAGCGAGGCCTCTTCCAACATTGATAGTTGTCCTCTTACCATCTAGTAGAGGATGTCTGGCGCTCATGTCCCCGATGATGCAGGTTGGTTGGTGGTATGATAGGAGTCTGGAGAACATTTCCTCGTAAGGCAGGTAGTCCCTGCGTGGTGGGAGGTAGGTTGTGGCTATTGTGACAAACAGACAAACATCCTTGACCACCGAAGGGTCAAGACGTACCTGGTACTCCTCTGGGAGCATCCAGGTCAACTGTTTTGTTGGCCCATACCAACTCTCTCCCCTGATCCCCTCCTCCCCACCGAAATGTCAACAAGTTCTCACCAGAAGTTACTCTATTATTTAGGAAAGGAATGGAACCAGTGTTGAATAGTGGTGAACAGTGGTCAAGTCAGTGAAAAACAATTCAACAGTAATAGCTAAGTCGTACCCAAGCTAACCTTCAACAGTGAGGTCCCAGGTACTCAGTGATATCTGCCCCTGAGACTCAACAACACCAGCTATGTGTTAATCCGTCCACGATAGGGAGGCCTGGGACCACACCACACTCACTTGAGTGAGTGAGGTCCTGTGACACCAGACCACGTGGTGTCCCCATGATGCTACGACACCACGTAGTGAATGAGTTGCTTCAGCATCATGTGAAGTTCCTCATAACACCATCTGTGAGGGAATTACTACACCACGTGAGGTCCCTCATAACACCATCTGTGAGGGAATTACTACACCACGTGATACCCCTCATAACACCATCAGTGAGGGAATTACTACAAATTGTCATGCTCCTCATAACACCGTCTGTGAGGGAATTACTACACCACGTGATGCCGCTCATAACACCATCTGTGAGAGAGTAACTACACCACGTCAAGTCCCTCATAACACCATCTGTGAGGGAATTACTACACCACGTCAAGTCCCTCATAACACCATCTGTGAGGGAATTACTACACATGATTCCATCACCAACATATCTGTGAGAAACACACACCACGTCCAAGCCCCTCATAACACCATCTGTGAGGAATTACTACTACCACGTGATGCCTAACACCATCTGAAATTACACAAGTACCAAGTCCCTCCTATGCAAATCTGTGGGTACTACACTACGTGTCTGCTGGTAACACCTCAGCTTACATGATCTACGTGACCTCCTGTAAACATTAATCTATATATTCACTGTATATTCCACTACCTTTTCTCTAATGAAGGCTTTGATGAAACCACCAATGTGTAATAAGTCATTTATGTCAATGTAAATTTCAGCAGACTTGTTTCCCTAATAAACCGTTAATTATTATTATTATTAGTTATAGTAATAGTAGTAGTAGTAGTATTATTAGTAACACACACACACACACACACACACACACACACACACAGTCAGTGCAGAACTAAATATAAAAACAAAAGCTTTATATTAAAATGGTGCTTTACCCTCAGGGCATCAGGAATACAGTTTTTTATAACTGGAAACATTTCCGCTAATACACGACAATGGCCAATTGCAGCAATATGGATATAAAATGACATTAAATTATGCTCTACATTTTCAGGCCGCAAGGAACCAAAAGTCTGAATATCAAATTAATATGTCTGTTCAAAATAATAGAGAGTATATATCCGAGTTGGGATAGTATATAACTGGAAACAATTATTGGTAATATAACTTGATTATTCCATGTAATTAGAAATGATGCAAAAATGCTAGAAATTAGTTTACATACCAGACAGAAGGAGATGGACAGACAGACAGACATGGTGATTACTACTACACAGTCAGTCCAGTTGGGTCATTACACCATTTACGATCAAAACCAAAATTGATATTCGTTAAAATTATTATCTTATCACTTTCCAGGCGGTTGTTTTCCACTTGCCACTATATCCGGGAAAAATAATCAGAGTTCAATTACCTGTACTTAAAATAACATATAACCAATGATGGTACAAACAACTGCAGTATAAACTCAATATGATTAACTGGTGATCCATCCAGCGATAAGTCAAGAATAATATTAGTCTTATGTAGTATTGCTGTCAAGAATTGGGTTTAAATATTTCGGTCATTTATTAGGCTTACAATTTGAAGTCAAGAATTTTGCTTAAATATTGCGGTCAAGGCTTAGGTCAAGACTGAATCGAGTATTCGGTCAAACACTGAGCTAAGCAACTTGTCAAAAACTGGACTAAGTATTCGGTCTACAACTGAACCAAGTATACAGAAAAAAACTGGTGACGAATTTGGTCAACTACTGCAGGGCTAAAGCGAACCGAGTCAAGTATTCGGTCAAGAGCTGGGCTAAGTATTCGGTCAACCAATCTCTGGGAGTACCTGGCAATATCACCCACATCTCTGGTGATCTTCAGCCGTCTTTGATGTCATGAGAGCGGCGGCATCTGTAAACTGGGCATGATGGCAGCGCCTCTGAAGACCGCCATCCAGGTGTTGGTTGACTCAATGGAGGATGAGACGCTTGTTACCTGTGTGGCTGTGACTGTACTGAACATCTCACACGTCAAAATACTGTTGTGATTAACCTGGGATATTAGTTCTCTTTCTAGTTTTTTCTTCTGTTTTTCTTCTGTTTTTCTTCTGTTTAACATGTCATTAAAGACCGGTGTAGTACCCGAATCTATATCGTCCAATTAGTTTAACATCAATTGTAGGCAAATTACTGGTAGCAATAATTTCACTTAGAGAAACACAAATTGATCAGTGATTCTCAACGTGGCTTCACAAGTGGGCGTTCATGTCTGACAAATCTAATTATCACTCTTTTCCACTGTTTTCGAATAAGTGGATGACGGACACGATTTTGATGTGGTTTACCTCGACTTAAGCAAAGCCTGCGACAGGTCCCCCACGAAAGACTAATACGTAAATTGGAGTCACATGGAATTGAAGGTATTTTGAGCTGGATTAGGGCGTGCTTACAGGACAGAAAACAGTGAGTAACCTTTAAGGGCACTAAATCCAATTGGGGTAACGTCACTAGTGGTGTACCCCAAGGCTCAGTACTTGGACCATTACTATTTATTATATACATAAACAACATAGATAAAGGCGTAGGCAGCAACGTAAGTAAATTTGCTGACGTCACTAAAATACGGCGTGTAATTAAATCTGAATAGAACTCCGCAATACTACGGGAAGATCTAAATAAAATTTTCGCATGGTCTGAAAAATGGTAGATGAAATTTAATGTGGACAAATGTGAAGGAATTGAAAACAGAGAAACCAGATATCATTTGAACAACGTTGACAGAGAAATCCGACTGTGAGAAAGGTTTAGGAGTAATGATAAGTAGGAATCAAGCCAAGACAACAATGCATATTTGCTCGAAATAAGGCTAACAAAGTACTTGGGTTCATACAAACAAGTGTTAGCTACAAGACTAGCGAGGTTACCCAAAAACTATATCTTGCGCTTGTCAGACCTCACGTGTATGCAGTTCAGTTTTGGTCACCGTACTACAAAATGGATATCGAATCCCTAGAAAGCATACAGAGGAGGATGACAAGACTAATCCCGGGCATTATGAACCTTGAGTATAGGGACAGATTAAAGCATCTGAATTTGCACTCCCTCGAGAGACGTAGAGTGAGGGACGATATAATTGAGGTGTATATAAATGGATGTCAGGGCTAAACAAAGGTGATATAACAAAGGTATTTGAATTATCCAACCAGGAGCGAACTCGTAGTAATGGTTTTAAATTAAACAAATTTAGATTTAGATTTAGATAGATAAACAGTTGTTTTAAAATGATGTAGTGGATAAGTGGAACAAGTTACCAAACTTCATCATTGACTCGAACATACTGGATAGCTTCAAATATAGGTTGGACGGATATAGGAACGATAGGGGTTGGGTGTAAACGGGACTGCCTAGTATGGGCCAAAAAGCCAGCTGCAGTTTCCCCCATTCTTATGTACTTATGGGTAATTTTTTTTTTCACTTTCTGGTTCATTTATTACGTACGAAAATAGTTTTTTGCGTAGTGATGTTGTCTTTCGTTCATATTTCATCAATTACTTTCCATGTCAAATAACACAAAGCCAAAAGGTTTTATCACCCGATGTTACTGTAGAATATAATGTCAGGTACACAGACTGTAGCATCAATTTCACGGATAATCGAAAATAAATTCCTGGGTACCTAGTTATTGGAATTCATTCAACGATGAGGAATGAATATACGACTCAATGCAACAAAATCAATATTATGAAGATAAAAAAAGGAGACACTGAATAAATTAAATGAACATGAAATTCTAATGGCAAGAATGTCATGTTTCGCCAGACTGGTTTGAATCCGAATCTCGAATGATTTCACAGTAGGAAATGTTTCTATAGATACTCTCACAAGTTCCCTGGAGGTCTGAAAATTCATTGACTATTAAAGTCTGATACACAATAACTTATATCCACCTGTGTTAACCTGCACGTGTAGTACTCAATAGTTCACGTGCAGCACTTCTAACGATTGGAGGTTATGTTCATTTCATCGACTGATTCCCTCTTTAAAAAATATATCCTAACGTTCATGAAATTTCAGACATGAGTGTGAATGTAGCCAACAGCAGTGTCTAAGAGTGCTTACTGCATACTTGTGTTGTGTTTCCGTATTTGTGCATGAACTATGTATATGATGGCGACCAGTGGTGGAGTGGTCATCATACTCGCTTCAGAACCTAATGTTCCAGGGTTAGATTCCCTTGTGGGGTAAAATTTTAAGTACGAGTATACAGTAATTACTCTCCCTCTTTGCCCCTGTCCATCCACCTGTAATTGGCAACACTGATGCAAATTAACTTACTTTTTTCTTCTATTTAGTGGTACAGGGAGAGATCAGTCAAGTGTAATTATAAAATCGATTTGCCGATTAAAGATAATTGAAGCAGAGAGTTTCTAACTGCTGGTGGTGGGTTTATGGAATAGGAATAAAAACTCTCTGGCATAGGATTAGCCAGAGCAGTAAATAAACTCTCCGGCATTCCTGGGCACTTACTAGAATATTGAGTTACATAATCCGCAAAAACACACACACCACACCACACTACACCCACAACACACACCACACCAAATCCACAACGCAAAACACACCCAAAAGGAAAGGATGAAGGACAATGAGAAAAGCAGAAGTGAGGAAAGTAAACATTCCCCCCCTCCCCCACCCCTGAGGAACCACAGTATAGGATAAAGAGTAATTAAGCAGAAGGGAGAAGAATTTGAGAGATAACATTGGGCAAACAGACGGTAATAAAAGGTCAACAACAGTAAACAAGAATCATAAGGGGAAGGAAGAAAGGAAGGAAGGAAGGAAGAGAGAACACAGGAATGGATAAATGAGTATTGATAGAAATTGAAGAACTTAAGACAAAAATAAAAGATGTGAGAATTAGTTAAAAAAATAACATGACTTGAGAAAAAGCAAGGAGGAGGACGAGGAGAATAAAGGAGAATAAGAAGAAAGATGAAAAGAAGAACACTAAAAGAATGACAGTAAAAAAAATAGATGAAATAATAATAATAATAATAATAATAATAATAATAATAATAATAATAATAATAATAATAATAATAATAATAATAATAATAATATACTAAAAACAATAATAACGGAGTAAAAGTAATAAAAATGAAAGAAAGATAAGAATAACTGACATTACAAACTGAAGGATAGAGAGAAGCGATGGGTTAAGACAAAGGACTGAGAGAAATACAAACAATGGCAATTTATCAACAAGAAGAACAAACGTCATTAAATTCAGTGAAGGGAGATAGAATAAATGCAGTGAAGTGAGGGAGAGGAAGTGTGCGAGAAGGAGAGGTTAAGTGTGTGAAAGGGAGAGATTAAGTGTGTGAAAGGGAGAGATAAAGTGTGCGAGAGGAAGAGATAAACTGTAAGAGAGAGAAACAAAGAGTGCGAGAAGGACAATGCCAAGACAGTAAAAAATATTATGATAATTCACCTGTCTCTTGTTTGTCAATCACCAGGTGTAGTATTAGTCGTGTTCTTACCTGCAAACTGAGGTGTTCAGGTAAATTTACAACATCATCAATAATGCCTTTAAGAGATCACCTGAACATTAACCACCCTTCCCCGATTATTTCACCTAAGGGGGGGGGGGTAGTTTAAGTTAGGTTAGGTTAGGTTAGGTTAGGTTAGGTTAGGAGAGAGAAAGTTTGCGTGTTTGTAAATAATTCTAATGTCTTCTTACTTCATAAACCTTCAAGTAAATAATGTCGTTTTGTTCTTGGTTTCCTTCAGTGAGAGGGGCAGTAGTAGGAGTGCAACTTTATTCAAGAAGAGGAGGAGAAGAGGAGGAGGAAGAAGAGGAGGAGGAAGAGGAGGAGGAGGAAGAGGAGGAGGGAGAGGAGGAGGGAAGAAGAGGAGGAGGAAGAAGAGGAGGAGGAAGAAGAGGAGGAGGAAGAAGAGGAGGAGAAGAAGAGGAGAAAGAAGAGGAGGAGGAGGAGGAGGAGGAAGCCATGAAAAGAGGAGGAGGAGGAAGAGAGGAGAAGAGGAGGAGGAGGAGGAGAAGAGAGGAGGGAAGAAAGGAAGAGGAGGATGAAGAAGAGGAGGAGGAGGAAGAAAGGAGGAGGAAGAAGAGGAGAAAGGAAGAAGAAGGAGGAGAAAGAAGAGGAGGAGGAGGAAGAAGAGGAGGAAGAAGAAGAAGAGGATGAGGAAGAAGAGGAGGAAGAAGAAAAGGAGGAGCAAGAGGAGGAGGAGGGAGAGAGAGCGATTTTATTCAGGTGGTGCTGCAATTTACATACATGAAAATGATAGCTGCTCCTCGTGGGAAATGGTAACACTATATACAGTACACCACTTTTATGATGATAACTCAACCCCTTGAATACGATGACTTAACCCCTTGAGTACTAGGACTTAACCTTTTGAGTACTATAACTTTGAGTGCTATAACTTATCTTGAGTACGATGACTTAATGCACTTAGTAAGACAACTTAACCTCTTCAGTAAGAATCCCAGCCATCTAAATATAGTGAAGCAACACAACAGAGTAAGATACCGTAGCCCCTTAAGTACGATGATTTAACCCTAGTACTCAGGTTGCTATTCGTACACCGAGGTTAAGTTATCGTACTCGAGGGCTTATATAACTTACAGTGCTAATTCACTGTACTCAAAAGGCTGGCATTTGTACTCCTAGGTGTTAAGTCAGATTGGTTAAAAATCCTTACTCACTGTGCTAGTTCACTGTACTCAAGGGAGGTAAACTCGACCTACTGCGTCCACCTGGGGTTAACGAGGCACTTCCTTCATGGTCTAAGAATCCCTTAAGCTCGTCATAGGGCCACTGTGAGGTTATCATATAGAGTAACTAAGGTTGTAGCTAACATCATAAGGGCTTTAAGGGCTTTTAAGGGCTGAGGAGGAAGGAAGGAATTAAGTTGGAGGTCTCGGGTAGGGGAGAAGGGAAGATGGGGAAGGGAGGATAGAGAGGGAAGACGTCTGGGAGGGAAGGGAGAGATGAGGTCGCAGGGCTGGAGAGGGGGCGGAGGGAGGAGGTCTAAGGAGGGAGGGAGGGAGGGAGGGAGGTCAGAAGTCTCAGGGAGATGTGACGAGGTCAACGTGGGATGCTCGTCAGACATATGCGTCCCAAGGGAGCCGTATATTTGTCCCAGGAGTGCTACCGATGACGGACACCTCATGCATAGTGTACAGTATATATGCAAAAGCGACGCCGACCACACCCCAGCACCCCACCATTACCACCTGACCCAACTCACCCACACCCCCTGAACCACCTCCTCCCCATCCCACCAACACCTCGTACCCCGACCCCCTCTATCTGAGTCCCACCCTACCTCCTGCCCCACCCCAGCTTCGCCCAACCTTCACCCCAGCCTGGCTCCTCCGCGGCTCGTAACACCTGCACTACACAAATTTACACACTCGAGGTAGGAATAGACTTGGAGTCCATTTTCACCGAATTTCCAGAGCATTTCAAGCTGCGGAGGATCTGATACTGATGCTTGTTGGGCGCGTTGGTGCTTTTGCTTTTATACGTGACGCTTGTAAATGTTACGTGACCGTTCTGAATATTACGTGACCTAACTTTTATCACTCAATGGTTCTAAAGTATTACGTAACGGTTCTAAATAATACGTCACACTACATAATACTTCTAAATAATAATTAACATATCTAAATACATGATTTTTATCCATTTTGTTTTTTTGATTTATTTGTCTTTTCTCCAGTAATTCATGCTTAGGTTCCCGTAGATGTTATCGTTGATGTTATTATGTATTTCTGCGATTTAATAAACAATATCTTTAAAGCGCGTAGTGTGGGTTAATACAAGCTACCAGTCAATGAATTACTACAGAGAGAGAGAGAGAGAGAGAGAGAGAGATATCATAATGCAAGCGACGGGGGGGGGGTTGTATCTTTAAGGGGAGGAGGAGGAGAATAAGAACGAGGAGGGAGGAGGAGGATAAGAAGAAGGAGGAGGAGGAGGAGGATAAGAAGGAGGGAGGAGGAGGAAGGAAGAAGGAGGAGGAGGAGGAGGAGGAGGAGGAGGAGGAGGAGGAGGAGGAGGAGGAGAGAAGAAGGACGCCTGCACACCTCCCATTAAAAGTAAACATCTGTAATTTTTCTGATGGGCTGCCAAGACAAGCAGACACCACCTCCTCCTTCATTGGCTAAAATCCTTATCATCCTCGTTCACAATTTGGTTTGTTGTAAGATCTGGAGTTGTTTTTAACCTTGCCGTTGGTGCTTGGGGTGCGGGCAAGGCAGTTGGGTGTGGCGTTGGTGTTTGCAGGCTTGTGTGTGTAAGGATGTTTGTGCCTGTGTGTGTGTGTGTGTGTGTGTGTGTGTATGATTGTGTGTGGGTGTGGATTTTGTGGGTGTGGGATTTTGTGTGCGTGATGTTTGTGTGTGTGTGCGCGTGAGCGTGTATTTGTGTATGTTTGGGTGTTTTGTGGGAGGTTTATGCCAGTGTAAGAGCAGTGTGTGTGTTTGTGTGTATTCAGAATGATCGTGAGCGTGGATGGTGACATGTGTGTGTGTGTGTGTGTGTGTAAGCTGAGCCCGTAAGGGAGAAGATGAGAGGAGAAGAGAGGGGATGAAGGAGAGAGGGACAAAGGAGAGAGGGGATAAGGAGAGAGGGGAAGGGCGAGAGAGGGGGAAGGGCAAGAGAGAGGGGGGAAGGGCGAGAGAGGGGAAGGAGAGAGGGCGAGAGAGGGGGAAGGGCGAGAGAGGGGACAAGGAGAGAGGGGGATGGGGAGAGGGGGGGATGGGCGAGAGGGGGGACAAGGAGAGAGGGGGATGGGAAGGAGAGGGGACAAGGAGAGAGGGGAAGGCGAGAGAGGGGGGAAGGAAGGAGAGAGGGGGAGGGAAGGGGAGAGAGGGGGGGGATGTAAGGGGAGAGAGGGGATGGAAGGAGAGAGGGGATGGGCGAGAGGGGGGGGGAAGGGCGAGAGAGGGGGAAGCAAGGAGAGAGGGGAAGGAGAGAGGGGATGACGAGAGGGGGAGGGCGAGAGGGGGGGATGGGAAGGAGAGAGGGGGAAGGGCAGGAGAGGGGGGAAGGGCAAGAGGGGAAGGGTGGAAAGGAGGGGAAGGGCGAGAGGAAGCAAGTGAGAGAGGGGGATGGGCGCGAGAGGGGACAAGGAGAGGGGAGGAGAGAGGGAAGGAGAGAGAGGAAGGGCGAGAGATGGAATGGGAGAGAGGGATGGGCGAGAGAGAGGTGAAGGGAAGGAGAGAGGGGGATAAGGGAGAGAGGGGAGCAAGCGAGAGAGAGGAAGGAGAGAGAGAGGAAGGGCGAGAGAGAGGGATGTAAGGAGAGAGAGGAGGGAAGTGAGAGAGGGACAAGGAGAGAGAGGAAGGGCGAGAGAGGAACAAGGAGAGAGGGGAATGGAAGAGAGGGGGATAAGGAGAGAGGGAGACAAGGAGAGGGGGACAAGGAGAGAGAGGGGAGAAGGAGAGAGGGGACAAGGAGAGAGAGAGGGATGTAAGGGAGAGAGAGGAAGGTCGAGGAGAGGGGGAAGGGCGAGAGAGGGGGGATGGGCGAGAGAGGGGGATGGGCGAGAGAGGGATGGGCGAGAGAGGGGATGCAAGGAGAGGGGATGGCGAGAGAGGGGGATGGGCGAGAGGGGATGGGCGAGAGGGGATGGCGAGAGAGGGGGAGGAAGGAGAGAGGGGATGGGCGAGAGAGGGGACAAGGAGAGAGGGGGAAGGGCGGAGAGAGGGGAAGGGCGAGAGAGGGGAAGGGCGAGAGAGAGAGGAAGGAAGGAGAGAGAGGGAGGAAGGGCGAGAGAGGGAGAAGGGCGAGAGAGGGGGAAGGGCGAGAGAAGGATGCAAGGAGAAGGATGCAACGAGAGAAGGGATGGGCGAGAGAGGGGAAGGCGAGAGAGGGGGAAGAGCGGAGAGAGAGGGGAAGACGAGAGAGGGGGAGGGGAAGGAGAGAGAGGGAAGGAAGGAGAGAGGGGGAGGGGGCAGAGAGGGGAGGGGCGAGAGAGGGGAGGGGCGAGAGAGGGGAGGGGCGGGGAGAGAGGGGGAGGGGCGAGAGAGGGGGAGGGGGGCGAGAGAGGGGAAGGGCGAGAGAGGGGAGGGGGCGAGAGAGGGGGAGGGGGCAGGAGAGGCAAGGAGAGAGAGGGAAGGGGAAGGAGAGAGGGAAGGGGAAGGAGAGAGAGGGAAGGCGAGAGAGAGGGAAGGGCGAGAGAGAGGGAAGGAAGAGAGAGAGGAAGGAAGGAGAGAGAGGGAAGGGCGAGAGAGAGGGAAGGGAAGGAGAGAGAGGGGAAGGAGAGAGAGGGAAGGGCGAGAGAGGGAAGGGCGAGAGAGAGGAAGGGCGAGAGAAACAAAAAACAAACAAAAGGGAGGACAGGAGAAAGGGAAGGGCGAGAGAGAGAGAAGGAAGGAGAGAGGAAGGGCGAGAGAGAGGGAAAGAGAGAGAGGGAAGGAAGGAGAGAGAGGAGAAGGAGAGAGGAGGCAAGAGAGGGAAGGAAGAGAGAGAGGACAAGGAGAGACAAGGAAGAGAGAGGGAGAGAGGGGAAGGGCGAGAGAAGGATGCAAAAAAGGCAAGAGGGATAAATAGAGAGGGGACAAGAGAGAGAGGGCGACAGAGGGGAGGAGGGACAGAGAGGGGACAAGGAGAGGGGGACAAGGAAAAAACAAAACAAAAACAAAAAACAAAACAAAAGAGAGAGGGGACCAAGGAGAGAGGGGATGTAAGGAGAGAGGGGATGGGAGGAGGGGACAAGGAGAGAGGGGACAAGGAGAGAGGGGAAGCAAGGAGAGGGGATGGGCGAGAGAGAAGGAGAGGAAGAAGAGAGGGATAAGGAGAGAGGGCAAGGGGACAGAAAGGAGGAAGGAAGGAGAGAGAGAGGAAGGGAGAGAGAGGAGGAAGGAAGCGAGAGAGGGGAAGGAGAGAAGGAAAGGAGAGAAGGGATGGGCGAGAGAAGGGGATAAGGAGAGAGGGGAAGGGAAGGAGAGAGGGGAAGAGCGAGAGAGAGGGAAGGACGAGAGAGGGGGGAGGCGAGAGAGAGGGAAGGGCGAGAGAGGGGAGGGGCGAGAGAGGGGAGGCGAGAGAGGGGAGGGGCGGGAGAGAGGGGGAGAGGAGAGAGAGGGGAGGGGCGAGAGAGGGGAGGCGGAGAGGGGGAGGGGTGAGAGAGGGGGCAAGGAGAGAGGGGAAGGAGAGAGAGGGGGAGGGGGCGAGAGAGAGGGAAGAAGAGAGAGAGGGAAGGGCAAGAGAGAGGGAAGGAAGAGAGAGAGGGAAGGCGAGAGAGAGGAAGGGCGAGAGAGGGAAGGGCGAGAGAGAGGGAAGGGAGAGAGAGAGGGAAGGGAAGGAGAGAGGGGAAGGGCGAGAGAGAGGGAAGGAAGAGAGAGAGGGAAGGGCGAGAGAGGGAAGGGACGAGAGAGGGGAAGGGGAGAGAGGGGGAAGGCGGAGAGGGGGAAGGGCGAGAGAGGGGGAAGGGCGAGAGAGGGAAGGGCGAGAGAGGGGGGGGAGAGGGCGAGAGAGGGGGAGGGGCGGAGAGGGGAGGGGAGAGAGGGGAGGGGGAGAGAGGGGAGGGGAGAGGGGGGAGGCGAGAGAGGGGAGGGGCGAGAGAGGGGGAGGGGAAGGGAGAGAGGGGGGAGGGGGGCGAGAGAGGGGGGAAGGGCGAGAGAGAGGGAAGGGCGAGAGAGGGAAGGGAGAGAGAGGGAAGGGAGAGAGAGGGGGAAGGGAGAGAGAGGGGAGGGGAGAGAGAAGGGGAGGGGGAGAGGGGGGAGGGGAGAGGGGAAGGGCGAGAAGGGGGAAGGGCGAGAGGGGAAGGCGAGAGGGGGGAAGGGAGAGGGGAAGGGCGAGAGGGGGAAGGGAGAGGGGGGGAAGGGCGAGAGAGGGGAGGCAGAAGGGGAGGGGAGAGAGGAGGGGCGAGAGAGGGGAGGATGAGAGAGGGGAGGGAGAAGAGGCAATAGAAAGAGGGTGGCGGAGAGGCGGGAGATAAGAGAGAGGGGAGAGAGAGGAGGCGAGAAACAGGGAGGGGCGGAGACAGGGAGGGGAGACAGGAAGGGCGAGAGACAGGGAGGGGCGAGAGACAGGGAGGGCGAGAGACAGGAGGGGAGGAGAGAGACAGGGAGGGGCGAGAGACAGGAGGGAAGGAGACAGGGAGGGGCGAGAGACAGGGAGGGGAAGGGAGAGACAGGGAGGGGAGAGACAGGGAGGGGCGAGAGACAGGGAGGGGGCGAGAGACAGGAGGGGCGAGAGACAGGAGGGGCGAGAGAGACAGGGAGGGCGAGAGACAGGGAGGGGCGAGAGACAGGAGGGGCGAGGAGACAGGGAGGGGAAGGAGAGACAGGGAGGGCGAGAGACAGAAGGGGCGAGAGACAGGAAGGGCGAGACAGGAAGGGGAGAGAGACAGGAGGGCGAGAGACAGGGAGGGGCGAGAGACAGGGAGGGGCGAGAGACAGGGAGGCGAGAGACAGGAGGGCGAGAGACAGGAGGGGCGAGAGACAGGAGGGAAGGAGAGACAGGAGGGGAGAGACAGGAAGGCGAGAGACAGGAAGGGCGAGAGACAGGGAGGGGCGGAGAGACAGGGAGGGGCAGAGAGACAGGGAGAAGGAGAGACAGGAGGAAGGGAGACAGGGGGGGCGAGAGACAGGAGGGAGGAGAGACAGGGAGGGGCAAGAGACAGGGAGGGCGAGAGACAGGAGGGGCGAGAGACAGGAGGGGCGAGAGAGACAGGGAGGGGCGAGAGACAGGGAGGGGAAGGAGACAGGGAGGGGCGAGAGACAGGAGGGGCGAGGAGACAGGAGGCGAGAGACAGGGAGGGAGAGAGACAGGAGGGGATGAGAGACAGGGGAGGGCGAGAGACAGGGGAAGGGACGAGAGACAGGGAGGGGAGAGAGACAGGGAGGCGAGACAGGGAGGGGCACAGGGAGGGGCGAGAGGGGCAGGATACATATCTGATAATCTCGTGGAGGCAAAATATGAGAGAATAAATGAATGAAAAGACGAAGGAAGAGAAAAGAAGGAGAAGAGGAAGAAGGAAGAAAATGAGAAGGAGAAACAGGCAGAAGAAAATGAGGAGAGAAGGAGGAGGTAGAGGAAAGAGAGGAAGAGGAGAAAGAGGAGACAGAAGAAATGAGGACGAAGAATGGGAGGAAAATGAGAAGAAAGTGCAAGAGAGAAAACGGTGTGATAGATAAGCTATAAATTTCCTTCAGATATAAAAAATTGGCTGGAAAAAGAAAGACGCTGTGATAAATATATAAGGAAGAAAACCCAAGTGATAATAAAAGAACGAAAGGATAAAACGAATTAACTGAGACAAAGTAAAATAACAATAATAAAATAGATGAAAAAAAAAAGATACTCAAGGAAAGAAAATAATTAGGAAAAATAGAAGAAAAAAGGAAGGAGAAAATCAAGAGAACAAGAGAAAACAAGAGAGGAAATCAGAAATATAAAGATAAAGATAAGGATAAACAGACAAACAGACAGACAGACAGACAGAGAGAGAGACAGACAGATAGTCAGATAGATATAGATAGACAGAGAGAGAGAGAGACAAGAAGACAGACATACAAATAGAAAAAAAAGAGACAATGAACAGACAAAGGAAAATACCAACAAAAACAAAAGTCACTCCAGAGACCTCCACGCAGAAAATGTCGGCGAAAATGGTCAACGTTAAACCACCAACCACAAATATATATTCTGCCACGAGGTGAAGTTTGCGTCACTGTCTCGGCGGTGGCCAGAGCAATACCTCACTAACCATGTATTATAGTGTCTGTCTGTCTGTGGGTGGTAAAAAGGGGTGGGGGTGGTAATAATAATAATAATAACAATAATAATAATAATAATACAAAACAATAATAATAATAATAATAATAATAATAATAATAATAATAATAATAATAACAATAATAATAATAATAATAATAATAATAATAAATAATAATAATAATAATAACAACAATAATAATAATAATAACAATAATAATAATAATAATAATAATAATAATAATAATAATAATAACAATAATAACAATAATAATAATAATAATAATAATAAATAACAATAATAACAATAACAATAATAATAATAATAATAATAATACTAATAATAATTAATAATAATAATACTAATAATCTAATAATAATAATAATAATAATAATAATAATAATAATAACAACAATAATAATAATAATAATAATAACAACAATAATAATAATAATAATAACAATAATAATAATAATAATAATAATAACAATAATAATAACAATAATAATAATAATAATAATAACAATAATAATAATAATAATAATAATAATAACAATAATAATAACAACAATAATAATAATAATAATAATAATAAATAACAATAATAATAATAATAACAATAATAATAATAATAATAATAAATAATAATAATAATAATAATAATAATAATAATAATAATAATAATAATAATAATAATTAATAATAATAATAATAATAATAATAATAATTAATAATAATAATAACAATAATTAATAATAATAATAATAATAATAATAATAATAATAATAATAAATAATAAATAACAATAATAATAATAATAATAATAAATAATAATAATAATAATAAATAATAATAATAATAATAATAATAATAACAATAATAATAATAATAATAATAATAAATAATAATAATAATACTAATAATAATAATAATAATAATAATAATAATAATAATAATAATAATAATAATAATAAATAATAATAATAATAATAATAATAATAATAATAAATAACAATAAATAATAATAATAATAATAATAATAATAATAATAATAATAATAATAATAACAATAATAATAATAATAA
>NW_024711972.1:0-3335 GCF_018991925.1 Homarus americanus | reverse complement strand
GGACTTTGTTATACTCGATTGGGGACTTTGTTATACTCGATTAGGGGACTTTGTTATACTCGATCAGGGACTTTGTTATACTAGATCAGGGGACTTTGTTATACTAGATCAGGGACTTTGTTATACTTGATCAGGGGACTTTGTTATACTAGATCAGGGGACTTTGTTATATTAGATTAGGGGACTTTGTTATACTTGATCGGGGACTTTGTTATACTAGATCAGGGGACTTTGTATTATATTTGATCGGGGGACTTTTGTTATACTAGATCAGGGACTTTGTTATACTTGATCGGGGACTTTTGTTTTCACTAGATCAGGGGACTTTGTTACTGGATCAGGGGACTTTGTTATACTAGATCAGGACTTTGTTATTACTAGATCAGGGACTTTGTTATACTAGATCAGGGGACTTTGTTACTCTTGATCAGGGACTTTGTTATACTAGATCAGGACTTTGTTATATTAGATTAGGGGACTTTGTTATACTTGATCGGGGGACTTTGTTATACTAGATCAGGGGGACTTTGTTATACTTGATCAGGGGGACTTTGTTATACTAGATCAGGGGACTTTGTTATACTTGATCAGGGACTTTGTTATACTAGATCAGGGGACTTTGTTATACTAGATCAGGGGACTTTGTTATACTTGATCGGGGGACTTTGTTACTCTTGATCAGGGGACTTTGTTATACTAGATCGGGGACTTTGTTATACTTGATCAGGGGACTTTGTTATACTAGATCTGGGGACTTTGTTATACTGGATCAGGGACTTTGTTATACTATATCAGGGACTTTGTTATACTTGATCAGGGACTTTGTATACTAGATCAGGGGTACTTTGTTATACTTGATCAGGGACTTTGTTATACTAGATCAGGGACTTTGTTATACTTGATCCAGAGGACTTTATACTTGATCAGGGACTTTGTTATACTAGATCAGGGACTTTGTTATATATATACTAGATCCAAGGGGACTTTGTTATACTAGATCAGGGGACTTTGTTATACTAGATCAGGGGACTTTGTTATACTAGATCAGGACTTTGTTATACTAGATCAGGGACTTTGTTATACTAGATCAGGGGACTTTGTTATATAGATCAGGGGACTTTGTTATACTAGATCAGGGGACTTTTTATACTTGATCAGGGGACTTTGTTATACTTGATCCAGGGGACTTTGTTATACTAGATCAGGACTGTTTATACTAGATCAGGGACTTTGCTAGATCGGGGGACTTTTGTTATACTAGATCAGGGACTTTGTTATACTAGATCAGGGACTTTGTTATACTTGATCAGGACTTTGGTATACTTTGATCAGGGACTTTGTTATATATACTAGATCAGGGGACTTTGTTATACTGATCAGGGACTTTGTTATACTAGATCAGGGGACTTTGTTACTAGATCAGGGGACTTTGTTATACTAGATCAGGGACTTTGTTATACTGGATCAGGGACTTTGTTATACTAGATCAGGGGACTTTGTTATACTAGATCAGGGGACTTTGTTATATACTAGATCAGGGACTTTGTTATACTAGATCAGGGACTTTGTTATACTGGATCAGGGGCTGTTATACTAGATCAGGGGACTTTGTTATACTTGATCAGGGGTTTGTTATACTAGATCAGGGGACTTTGTTATACTTGATCAGGGACTTTGTTATACTAGATCGGGGACTGTTATACTGATCAGGGGACTTTGTTATACTTGATCGAGGGACTTTTTTATACTAGATCAGGGGACTTTGTATACTAGATCAGGACTTTGTTATACTAGATCAGGGGACTTTGTTATACTAGATCAGGGACTTTGTTATACTCGATCAGGGGACTTTGTTATACTAGATCAGGGGACTTTGTTATATACTAGATCAGGGGACTTTGTTATATACTAGATCAGGGGACTTTGTTATACTAGATCAGGGGACTTTGTTATACTAGATCAGGGGACTTTTGTTATACTAGATCAGGGGACTTTGTTATATTAGATCAGGGCTTTTGTTATGCTAGATCGGGGGCTTTGTTATATTAGATTAGACTTTGTTATATCTAGATCAGGGGACTTTGTTATACTGATCAGGGGACTTTGTTATATTAGATTAGGGGACTTTGTTGTTTTAGATCAGGGGACTTTGTTATACTTGATTGAGGGTTTTGTTATACTGGATCAGGGACTTTGTTATACTTGATCGGGGGACTTTGTTATACTAGATTGGGGGACTTTGTTATACTAGATTAGGTGCTTTGTTATACTAGATTAGGGACTTTGTTTATACTGGATCAGGGGACTTTGTTATATTAGATTAGGGGACTTTGTTATACTAGATCAGGGGACTTTGTTATACTAGATCAGGGACTTTGTTATACTAGATCAGGGGTTTTGTTATATCTAGATCAGGGACTTTTTTATACTAGATCAGGGGACTTTGTTTATATAGATCAGGGGACTTTGTTATATTAGATCAGGGGACTTTTGTTATACTAGATCAGGGTACTTTGTTTTATAGATCGGGGACTTTTGTTGTACTAGATCAGGGGACTTTGTTATACTAGATCAGGGACTTTGTTATATGATCGAGGACTTTGTTATACTGAGATCAGGGGACTTTGTTGTACTTGATCAGGGGACTTTGTTGTCTGGATCAGGGACTTTGTTTATACTAGATCAGGTGCGTTATACTAGATCGGGACTTTGTTATACTGGATCAGGGGACTTTGTTATACTAGATCAGGGACTTTTGTTATACTAGATTAGGGGACTTTGTTATACTAGATCAGGGGACTTTGTTATACTAGATCAGGGTACTGTTATATTATTGATTGGGGGACTTTGTTATACTAAATGGGGGACTTTGTTATACTAGATCAAGGGGACTTTGTTATACTAGATCAGGGGACTTTGTTATACTAGATCAGGGGACTTTGTTATACTAGATCGAGGGGACTTTGTTATACTCGATCAGGGGATTTTGTTGTTCTCGATTAGGGGCTTTGTTATACTAGATCAGGGACTTTGTTATGCACTAGATGGGGGACTTTTTTTATACTAGATCAGGGGACTTTATTGTGTCAGGGGACTTTGTTATTCTAGATCAGGGACTTTGTTATAATAGATTAGGGACTTTGTTATACTTGATCAGTGGACTTTGTTATACTAGATGGGGACTTTGTTATATTTGATTGGGGACTTTGTTATGATATTCAGTCAGGGAAGCTTTGATATATTCGAATTAGGGGACTTTGTTATACTCGTTCAGGGGTTTTATTATACTAAGTCAGAGACTTTGTTATTCTAGATCGAGGACTTTGTTATACTAG
>NW_024711971.1:0-4287 GCF_018991925.1 Homarus americanus | reverse complement strand
TCTTATTCTACCTTCACTCGCAAGGATCTGCACATTACCTGATACAGAAAGTGAATAAACAATAAAGATGCTATTTAGCTATTGGCAAGTTCTGTCCCTCCATTCCCAGCCACAGAAGGTGTAATATGAGCAGTTATTCCTCATTCAGTATTTAGCAATATAAAAATTCAAATTCAGCATACAGTGTGATTATAAATTTGGAGACTGATAACACAAGCAATTCTAATATGAATCTTAATTCCAAATGGTATCCTCAAATGGTAGGTGAAGATAGCAAAATAAACAGTAGCATTTCAGCCTAATTATATGCATCACAATAACACATACACAGTACTTCTACTGTACCTTTTTCTCTTCAATGTAATGCATTTACGGTACTTTCTCTTCACTTCAAACAGTTCACCTTCACTTCTCTATATTCCTATGTATACTGTATATGCAGAAATATAATTATAAAATGAATTGGTTGGCCATTTCCACCTCACAAACTAGTGAATAAAGTTGTTAAGCATTTTGAACCTTGACCCAAACAAATTTCGATCACATTAATAATGACAAAGTGTATAAATACAGGTTGACAATCCTTTATCCGAAATCCTTGGGACCAGAGGCATTTCTGTTTTCGTAATTTTCGGTTTCAGGGTTTTTTTATTAGCCCACCGGGCATAGATCACTAACCCACATTAGGGCCTGGGTTAATATAATAAAAATAATAATAATAATAATAATAATAATTATTCATAGGACTAGATTAAGTGTTTCTCACTTTTGACCTTTTTTCATTCTTGTATTTCTTTACTGTATTATATTTTATTATTACAGTATTATTGTTTATAATTTTATTATTATATTTATTATTATTATTATTATTATTATTATTATTGTAATCATTATTATTTTATTTTGGTGTATTTTTATTAAAAATTTTATTTACTGAGTATTATTATTATAATTATTTACTATTACATTTTCGCCCCAGACCCGATGTGGGTCAGTGATCTGTCCCGGGTGGGCTAATAATCCTGTTTAAAAAAAAAAAAAAAAGACCCACAAAAAACTTTCGGTTTTTAGAGCTTTTCGGTTTTGAATTTCGGATAAGGGTTGTCAACCTGTAGTTCCTTCACCACCACCAATTTAAATAACCATTGAGTAACCTCTAGAGATGGTAAGTGTAAGACCACAAAGCATTTAACACTGATATTTACCAGTTACCATTTATACCTACCGGCAAATACATTGAGAAGTAAGTGAAAAGCCATGAAGCCGCTCAGCAAACTGAAGGAAAAGTATATCCTCTGAGACCATCAAACTGTCCAATAATGTGGAAAACATCATCCATAGAGGTAAACCATGGTTGAAGATCGTTTGTATCCTGCGTCAATTCAAATTACTCCTTAGCTTGCTATAATAAGACATTAGAGATTTTATCATAAAAACTATATTCATTAAAGCGACACACAAAGGACAAGCCTCAAGAAAACTGTTTGTATTTCTTGTCAATCATGTAAGCCATGTACTTTGCTCTGAGCTGTACAACATTTCCATCAGATCCTTTCTAACATTAACACTGCTTCACTGAAGTTTGTTGAAGAAGCAGAATACACATTACTTTTTCAGTAATATATACAGATATAGGGTATGCTATAACGATCTAATTGGTTCTAGAACTGTTGGTATATAGCATTAGGTTAGATATAGGATTAATCCGTTCCAGGCCCCCAAATACAACCACTTAACACTGAAAAATATAATATAAAATTGTAAAAATTGTAAAAAGTGCATAAATATGCATCTAAACCCCTGAAATAAAGAATATCATTAATATTTGTAATAAAAACAATAAATTAGAAGAAAAAATTAAATAATGTTAGAGTTGTAGGAGTTTAGATTCGTTATAGCATTCTCAATTTTATAGGTAAAACGTTACGTTATAGGAATATTAGTAGTAGGATCCGTTCGTTATATACAGTACAGGTTGACAATCCTTATCGAAATCTTGGGACCAGATGCATTTTGGTTTCAAAATTTTTCATTTCAGAATAGTTTATTTTTATTTATTTATTTTTTACAGGGATCACCCAACGGGCACAGGTCACTGACCCACATTGGGGCCTGGGGGCTAAATATATAATAATAATAATAATAATAATATATAATAATATATAATAATAATAATAATAATACAGTATTACCCCTTCTTGGTTTCATATAGCGTTTTATCATATCTGTGATTGCCTGTGATGAACTTTCACTTAACCGCAGTTTTTCCACATATCTGTGGTGAGTGTCGGCTTGAACTATTTTAGATTTGCCCACCATGCCTGACTGTCATAAAATTCCTTACAAATTACCCGGCAAGAATATAATTTACATTGCTGGAATTCTTATAATTTGGTGATCATTTTGAATATAAACATCATAATATTTTGCATTAGACATACAAATTTTAGATAAAATTTTTTCTCTGAGTAACTATATTTATCTTTTTGTGCAAAATATATGACATTTATATTCAAAATATTCCCAATCTTACAAGGAATCCAGCAATGTCAATTATATTATCCTAACTTTAGTTTGAGGAGTATTTTTCTCATGTACATATTACCGCCAACGCCGTTTCACTTAACGTTGTTTTACCATATATCGCAATTTTCGCCAGAGTTGAACTTTCACTTAAATACTCGATTTTTCCCACATATACGCGGTGAGTGTCCAAAGCTGAGACGCCGCTTTAGATTTGCCCACCCGCCACCCTGCCTGACTGCCTGTTTTAGCTCATCAAATTCATGTACAAATTACCCGTAATATAATTTACATTGCTGGACCTTATAATTTGCGGATCATTTTGAATATAAACATCATATATTTTGCATTAGACATACAAATTTTAGATGTAAATTTTTCTCTGAGTAACTATGTTATCTTTTTGTGCAAAAATATATGACATTTATATTCAAAATATTCCTGGTCTTGTACAAGGAATCCAGCAAATAATTATATTATCCTAACTTTAGTTTGAGGTAATATTTGTCATAAAGTTAATTATTCTGGTTTTCCCACACATCTCCTTGGGACGGTTGGTGGGGGTGAGGAGGGAGGGACCGACCGACCATCTGTTACCCTGTGAAGAATATTTTTTATTAACTGAAGATATTTGTTTTAGCTCTCATAAATCATACAAATTATCAAGTCAGAATATAATTTACATTGCTGGAATTTCTTGGTAATTTGATGATCATTTTGAATATAAACACACATATTTTAATAGACATAGTCTCTTAGATAAAATGTTTCTGAGTAAATATGTTATCTTTTTATAGTGTTATATGACATTTATATTCAAAAATATTCCTGGTCTTACAAGGAATCCAGCAAATGTCAATTATATTTTCTAACTTAATCTGAGGTATATTTAGTCAAATGTTAAATTTATTTTTTTCCCCAATACTTTGAATGAGGATTGCGGGGTGGTGGGGGAGGGTTGGGATCGAAGTTGTTGGCAGGTGGGGAGGCGTGTGGGACTTTACGATTGAGATAGTGTCGTGAAGATTATTTTTTTATTAACTGAAGATATTTGTTTTAGTTTGTAAAATTCATACAAATTACCAGGTCGAATATATTTTATATTGCTGAATTTTATTTGTGATTATTTTGAATATGTTATCATATATTTTGTATTTTTTTAGATAAAATTTTTTGTCTTATATTCATGTTATATTTTTGGAAAATATATGATATTTATATTCAAAGTATTCCTGGTCTTACAAGGAATCTATGTCGTCAATTGTATTATCCTAACTTTTAGTTTGATATATTATTTATTAAAATTTAGTGGTTTTCTCAAAATTTCTCAGAGGGAAGAGCCGGCAGTGTAGTGAGAGGGGAGGGAGTCGAGTCCATTATTCAATGATATTAACTTGCATCAGTATTTCTGCCTTCTTAAGTATTAATTGTGTGCATGTACCATCATAAAATAAGATGTTATTTTTACTACAAATATATGTACTTCAAAAAGTGGAGTCGTGGTCGGGCCGGTTTCCTAGCTTGGAATTAATCCCATATGTTCTGTTGTTCACTGAACGCAAGATTTACCACGGACCCTTCTGGGTTCTATTAACTGCTATGGGTACACCGTACTTACATAGAGCAAAGAGCTCCAGAAATACTTAAATCTTCAGCTGCGCCATACATCACCATGCTTAGTTTATGAAGCAGACGGGTCAAAAGTTTGCTCCTCCCAAATGAAGCAGCATCGAATTCTCAAACGAAATACAGCAGTTAGGGTAA
>NW_024711970.1:0-18091 GCF_018991925.1 Homarus americanus | reverse complement strand
TCAAAAGCAGTGAAAGACGAAATTGGTTCTTATAATCATGACTGCTTTCTCGGGACATTGTGTATACAACACACTCTAAACTAAGCCTAGGTACCTTCTTAACCCCTCATAATCCGCCGATGGAAAGTCTGGGACTCTGACCATATTTTCATTATTTTTCCTTTCCAAATTTAGGGTAAACCTGATTTCTCTGTGATCACTGTTCCCAAGTTCTTCCCCTATTGTGATATCTCTGATAATATTTTCTTTATTTGTTCATACTAGGTCTAATATATTGTCATTCTAGTAGGTTCTGTAATTAGTTGATTCAAAAAATTGTCCTGTACTGCGTCTAGGAAGTTTTCAGATTCATAGTCACCTACAATGTTGTCCCAGTAAATATTTCTGAAGTTGAAATCCCCCATAATGCATAGGTTGTTGTATATTGCTGCCCTACTCATTTCCTGCTATATGGGCTGAGTTGCTTCTTTCCCAAGACTTGGGGGCCGGTAAATCACTCCCATAATTAGTTTTCGCTTCTTTCTGCCATTTCTACCCATACAGACTCAGTTCCTATTTCACCCTTTATTGTATTATTAATGCACCATTTTAATGTATCTCTGACGAAGAGTGCAACTCCTCCCCCCTTCCTACCTTTCCTGTCCTTGTGAAAAAGGTTGTACCCTTCTTTGTGTTACTCAGATAAAAAGTTCTTGCTCGCCAGATTCATCCAGGTTTAGGTGGCTACTATGACGTCTACATTGTCAGTACATACAACCGCTCTCAGCAAGTCTATTTTATTTCTAATGCTCCTACTGTTTGTATAGTACACATTTAAACCTACCCTTCCCTGGTCCTGTTTTACCCCTTGTTCTGAGTAACCAATTATACTCCCCTCTATCTACTGGCGAAACTTCCCTTCGGAGTGACAATTTCACGCTCCAGACAAGTGTACCCCGTCACGACTGTACAGGTAGTCGTTGCCGTAGAATCGTCGCCAGTTATCAATGAACGCCCAACCATTGCTTACACAATGTTTTTTTTTATTCCAGTCGGCAATTTATAGCAATTGCCTTGGACAGCCTTTCACCGCCAACTCCTCTTCTAGACGAGACACCACATACTATTGGGTTCCCTACCCTATCACTAATCTTCCCTAATGCCTCCCTATACCTGCTGAAAAGTTCCTCACTCCTAACCTTTCCTATGTCGTTGCCTCCTACTCTAAGACACACTACCGGATTGGTACTTCCCTTGACAAGACTCTATCTATCCTCTCAGCTACATGCCCTATCCCAGCCACAGGAGAACACACCTAAGTCCTACGTTTCCTATCTCTTGCACAAAAAGTCTAATCTAAGAACCTCACCTAATGTCTACATTATTAATATAATGAGCACAACAGGGAGGAAAGGTTATCCTGTAGGCAATTGTACATAGTTACAATTCTCTCTCTCTCTCTCTCTCTCTCTCTCTGTGCCCTATTGGACATAGGAACATTAATAGTAGCAGACAAGTCAGAGGAAGAGAGACCAGTTCTGATCACTGTGGATTTACAACGTGAACTGGATGATGTAAGGAGGGAGAGAGATGTTCCTCTCACTGAGAAAAAAAAAGGATGGGAGAAGGAGAGGATTTATTTGCAAGACCAAAGAGAAAATACTTTATCAAGGCTACTGCTGCGACTAATGATGTTTTTAGTAGTTTTTTTTCTCTTCCCAAGTGATTTTGTTCTCAACTGGTGTCCCTGTAATATACTGGTCTGAGGAGGATATCAGTCGAGTACTGACCTTTCGCAGCTTAAGCCCGAAAGCTTATCACTACTTGCCTGATAGAAGTCAATTTCTTTTCCCATCTATCAGTACACTGCATCGTTGGATTCTCAGCTCAATGTGGAACCAGGTGTGTTGCATGCACTTCTGCAACTGTTGTACCATAAATGTGAGTCTATGGATGACTGTAAACGTCTACGTGTTTAATCTTTTGATGAAACAAGTGTCAGTGAAGGTAACACTTGTCTTGTGAGGTCATAATTCCTGTCACATCACTCACACCTGGAGGCAAAGGCAGCACCTGTGATCACCTGCTCTAACTGCCCCCCCACCCCCCCCACCACCCATAATCTGATAATCTGTTGTCAGTGGCTGTAACACTTATCATATGAAGTCATAACTCCTGTCACCTCATGTCTACATTATTAGTATAATGGACAAACAGGGAGGAAAAGAACTCCTGTAGGCAACTGCATATATAGTCATCATTACCCTATCTTAAGCTGCAGTTATTTAAATACAAGACTATAACTGAAATACATTGTTTTTCTTTTAACCTTTCCTTCTGTGTATCACCCACCACACTGACTGGTGTCCTTAGCTAAAGTTATATGCAAGATTAAACTCTATATTAGTATTATTTTCTATGTGAGATACTGAGATAACAAAGTACAGTATATAGAACCATAAAATGTTCTGTTTATAAGAGGTGAGAGGTAGGCGAGGAAGTCTGCCTGCTGACGTCAGCAAAGCTCCACCCACCTTGGCCTAGGCTAGCCTAGTCTAACCTGACCTAACCTAACCTAACCTAACCTTGTGTAAAACAAGTCTAGCCTAGCCTAGCCTAGCCTAGCCTAGCTTAACCTGACCTTATCTAACCAAAACTAACCTAACCTTGATCTGATCTGATCTGATCTAATATAGTGATTAGTTTTAATCAGATTGTTATACGTCTTTTTGATCAGTCAAAGTTTCTTTCATCTTACTCTTCATTTTTTCTCTGTTGTTCATCTTTGTTATATTGTTTTCTTTATGCTTTCTTTCCCTCCTCCTCCTCTTCTTATTCCTCTATTGTTCTTTAAGAAATCAGGATAACTGTTAAGATTTGTTGACCAATTTTCTCTACATTTTCATTAAGAGATTACTTATTAAAACAACATTATCTGTATTTATATTATCTGAAGAGGAGTCCCGGCCACAACAAACGCCCCCCACACTAACATAATGAAACACTCCAGTAAATTATGTAAATATTCAAAGGATTTGGATTTAATTGTAGTTTGTTTAATTTTAGGAACATTTCATTAGTGTTAACGGGAGGCAGGTAATGGCTATTATTAAAAAGCTTCCCTTATAATGACTATGGTCCCTCCAGCCAGACTTATACTAGCGTCTAAAGCCAAGGTGTGGTAGAGTCAAGGTTACCCACTGAAAAGTTTATTTGGATAAGTTCGGTGTGATTCTATTAGGTTTAGCTCCATTAGGCGGTGTAAGGTTACCTGGAGTGGATGATTATGTGTTGGGTGGGGCGGAGAGGAGTCACACCAGGTTAGTTAGACTCCAGTTAGTGTGTATTTTATCCCTTTAACTCTCAAAGGAAAATTAAATAGATTAGTTGTTTTATAAGATAATTATTTAATTATAATTCATCGGTTTATACTTTCATGATGTTACGTAAGTCTATAAATTCACTTAATTATTTTAATGGCAGGATAATAAAAAGATACCTGCTGTAATTACCGTGTTGGAAACTACAATTAGACAACCAAAACAGCATCATCAGCCATTACAGAGCGTTATTTTGTATAATGTAAGCACTTAAGTCAGTGGCCTAAAGCCTCAGGGCTGCTGTGTGAGGTGGTTCAGTCACGATACAAACATTACCAACATGTTTATCTTCACCAGGTGGGCTTAACATGACCAGGTGATGCCTTACTAACTCTTGGATTATTATTGTTGTTTAGTGAATTTGTATGAAGCTGCAAGATCATCTTACACCTCTTGGAGAAAATTGGGTAAAAAAAAATTTTCATCCCAATTTCCCCAATTGGTAGATATTTTTTTATTTTTTTTTATTTTGGTATTCTTTAACCTACCTTACCTGACCTCACCTGACCTAACCTGAAAATAATCCTAGTGATAATGGTAAAAAAATGCCAAATACCTATTGGAATAAAAACGAATATTAACCGATATTTTGTATTATGGAGAAAACAAAATCTTCAAAAAAGTACAAAAAGTTAAAAACATAAATCAATATTTATAACAACTCCTCCAGGTATCTTTTGTTAGTTTCACCTTCAGTGTCCTCATGACTGTCCTTGTCATTTTACTATTGTTTGTCTTCCTGTATCTTGGATGTTCTCTGTCACAGTTTGTGTTTGTTCTTTATTGTACTTCGTCACTGTCCATGTTTTACTGCATTATATTTCTTTGTTGTGATAAAATAGTTCCAAGACCTTCAGTTATAAACAATAATCATATGAAAGTCTTTGACAACAACTTAAATTATTCCTTATTTTCGTTACTTAGATCCATTGAATTCTTGTGTCCGTGTCCGTGACAATGATAATGAAAGGACTTATATTGAGTAGTCTCTCAGGTTTTCACTCGACTGTAAACATACAGTAAACATACAAAGCTGTAGTGAGACTGCTGGAGCTATGCTGCATCATATTAATGCAGCATGCAGCATAATGCGACCTCCTCTCCCTCCCTCCCCGACATGACAGCATAATGCAGCTCCCTCTACCTCCCTCCCCAGCATGACAACATAATGCAACTCCCTCTCCCTCTCTCCCCAGCATAACAGGATAATGCAGCTCCCTCTCACTCCCTACCCAGCATGACAACATTATGCAGCTCCCTCTCCCTCCCTCCCCAGCATGTCAACATAATGCAGCGCCCTCTCCCTCCCTCCCTCCCCAGCATGACAGCAGATAATGCAGCCCTCTCCTCCCTTCCCAGCAGCATGACAGCATAATGCAGCTCCCCTCTCCCTCCCTCCCTCCCCCAGCATGACAGAAAGCATAATGCCCCTCTCCCTCCTCCCCAGCATGACAGCATAATGCAGCTCCCTCTCCATCCCTCCCCAGCATGACAGCTTAATGCAGCTCCCTCTCCCTCTCTCCCCAGCATGACAGCATAATGCAGCTCCATCTCCCTCCATCCCCAGCTTGACAGCATAATGCAGTTCCCTCTCCCTCCTTCCCGAGCATGATGGGCACGCAGCTCCTCCCTTCCCATGACAGCATAATGCAAAGGCCCTCTCCCTCCCTCCCTCCCCCCAGCATGACAGCATAATGCAGCTCCCTCTCCTCCCTCCCCAGCATGATAGCATAATGGCCCTCTCCATCCTCCCAGCATGATGCAGACAGCCCCTCTCCCTCCCAGCATGACAGCATAATGCAGCTTCCTCTCCCTCCCTTCCCAGCATGACATCATAATGCAGCTCCCTCTCCGTCCCTCCCCAGCATGACAGCATAATGCAGCTCCCTCTCCCTCCCTCCCCAGCATGACAACATTATGCAACTCGCTCTCCCTCCCTCCCCAGCATGACAGCATAATGCAGTTCCCTCTCCCTCCCTCCCCAGCATGACAGCATAATGCAGCTCCCTCTCCCTCTCTCCCCAGCATGACAGCATAATGCAGCTCCCTCTCCCTCCATCCCCAGCTTGACAGCATAATGCAGTTCCCTCTCCATCCTTCCCGAGCATGACAGCATAATGCAGCTTCCTCTCCCTCCCTTCCCAGCATGACATCATAATGCAGCTCCCTCTCCCTCCCTCGCCAGCATGACAGCATAATGCAGCTCCCTCTCCTCCTGACCCAGCATGACAAATATTATAAATCCCTGCCTCCTCCTCCCCAGCATGACAGTGCTAATGTAGTTCCTCCTCCCAGCATGACAGCATAATGCAGCCCTCCCCCTCCCCAGCATGACAGCATAATGGCCCTCTCTCCCTCCCCTCCCCAGCATGACAGCATAATGCAGCTCCCTCTCCCTCCCTCCCTCCTCAGCATGACAGTATAATGCAGCTCCCTCTCCCTCCCTCCCCAGCATGACAACATTATGCAGCTCCCTCTCCCCCCTCCCCAGCATGACAGCATAATGCAGCTCCCTCTCCCTCCCTCCCCTGCATGACAGCATAATGCAGCTCCCTCTCCATCCCTCCCCAGCATGACAGCACCCTGAAGTTCCTTAATGAGTTGGGCTCCAGACTTATTGAAACTACCAGAGACTCCAGGGCATCGATCTACTATTTACAAGACAACCAATTGGGAGATGATGGTAAGGGAAGGCGAAAGACATCAGGTAGATTTTTACAGAACTTAATTTGGTTGGGACACAAAGACAGGCTGGAAGGGTGAGGTATGAGGATCTGGTAGGGTGGAATATGAGGGACTGGAATGGTAGGGTATGAGGGATTAACAGGGTAGGGTATGAGGGACTAACAGGGTAGGGTATGAGGAACTAGAAGGGTAGGGTATGAGGACTGGCAGGGTGGGGCATAAGAGACTAACAAAACTGGGTAGAAGGGTGTGACAATCTCCTCTTCTACATTAATCACGCCACACGTTCTCCCTAAGTCATCAAAAAATATACATTTGTCATGGTGTTCAAAAATTCCTCTTTTACCAACACAAGCTCTCGTTCTTGTAGCCATTGTGATTTAGGCTGAGGGGATAGAGAGATATAGTGAAAGAAGTAGGAACAGATAAAGAGAATGACAGACATAGATATGAGGATATAATAATTGTGGAAGGAGAAGGAAAGAGGAGGTGGAGATAGTGGTAGAGGAAGCAGGGAAGGAGAGTAGGGGAGAGAGAGTGATGATATATTAAGGTTAATAGAGACAAGGGGGATAGGATAGGTAAAGAGGATACGACAGGGCAGATTTAATCTAATTTCATGGGTAAGAGATGGCAGGAAACCTAGTGAGTGAGTGAGTGGGACAACCATTGATCGTGATCACGCCCCAGTCCACAACATCGTACACACAAGATAGTCAAAGGAACAGAGGGAACATATTCGGCTTGTTGTCGAACACTTGAATCAAAGGAGCAATAAGTTATTACTGAGTCACTGCACGTTGACTACATATTATAGTGTTTGTAAAGATCTTTCTTGTTACACTGGTCGAGAAGATCAGATAGCGACCGTACGTGAGCTGTGGCCCATATCTACAGAACCTCGACCATATTAGTTGGTAAAATTGCCTTCGTTTTCTTTGGTGAGTGATCGTGTATTTCCAGATGTAATAACTGAAATGTGTTCAGTGTCTCCAGCAGGACCCGGCTGTACTCTCTTATTGCTGGGACCTCTATCAATCTGCCTACACGAATATCAATAAGACCCGTTTCAACTTCTCTACAAACTTTAAGAGCGTTCGGTCGAGGAGTTCAGGTACGAAAAAAGTATGTTAAGTGAGAATAAATTAACACGAGGCCAGTCAGTGTGTCAAAACAAGGTCGGGCCCACATCAACTGGCAATATAATCACATAAGGCGGATCATGACGATAACACATTTGTGCTTATTGTTTCATCAAAGTACTTAGGCAACATGTTAAATCTATTGTTTGTGTGAAAGTAAAAGGAGAAGCTGTACAGGTTGATCCACAGTTCCTGTTTCAACATCTAACAAAAGCATCAGGGAGAGTGTAAGGCAGGTGAGTAGTGTAACCACCCACTGTACTCTCAAGGGTCTGGCCTAAGAAACACCTTATGGACTATGAGCTGTACACTGCTGCATCACATTAACCACTAGGAGTTGTAACAAACACTCCAAAAGTGCCTTTATGGAGGAGACCGATGAATTTCAAAATGAACACTGTGACTCCTGTTGTCTCGGTAGGGTCGTCAAAATCCTTTGTCTGTTGTGTCATATCGTCTAACACAAAATCGTAAACATACTTTTTGGAGCGTATCTACATCTTACAGCATGATGACACTAAATGGCCGCCTTAAAATGTTATTCTCAAAGACTTAATTATCCAATGAAAAAATTCACCCACTAAAATTTAAGATCACGTTGAAGATAAACTCATTAAAGTTTTATACTGTACTATAATGGAAATTAAAGTTCACTCACTCGCACTCTCGGGCAGAAATTATAATTTAAGTTCTCATTTTAGAACAGTCTTGGCTGTTTTTAGGTCCTGCTATGGTTACTGTCTGAGTCATAATCAACCTCACTTGGCATCTTCTATTTCATTTTGGCGCATTTCATGTTGGTGTATTTCATGTTGGTGTATTTCATGTTGGTGTATTTCATGTTGGTGATCACCTGCCACCCACCAGAGACTTGGGAAGGTTAGAAATAGTGTCATCTCTGTGTTTTATGACGTCTTCGAGGTTTATATCTTCACCTCACCTCCTGAACCACATCCTCAAGACGGACCATTTCTTACCCCTGGTCGTCTTCTTAGCTAATCAGGCTTATTTAATTCTTCTCTCACAGCGCTGCGCCCCCTGGCGAGAAACTCTCCCTCATTTCTTGTAACTTTTAGAGAAGGAAAGTTTATTCTCAACTGGTTGTACAGATGAAGCGTCACAACTTCTCGATATCTTTGCTTTGTGATTATAATACCAACGTGTCTGAGTCGTGTATTTGTTTATAAACTTAATGGAATAATATTTACCCAAGTTTAAGAGGCACTAAAGACATTATAAGGGCTGGATATTTCAAATTATCTGCATCTCTTGAATCACTTGAATCAGGAGTGAGAAAATGAAATTAAAACAAAAAGAATTGTAAGTGAATGAAATATCGAAATCCTTGAAAAAACTAAATTTCTTAAAACAGTAATGGACTAAGACAGCAGTGGAAGGTAAGGAGATTGGTGGAAAAGAAAGGAGAAGACCGAAGGAGGAAGGTAAAAGGAGGGAAGATGGAGGGGTAAAATAAAGGGGAAAGGAAGATGAAGGGGGAAGAAATGAATGGGGGAGATGGAAGGGAGGAAGAAGGGAGGGAAGATGAAGGGGTAAGATGGAGGAGAAAGACGATGGGGAGAAGAAGATGAAGGAGAAGATGAAAGGTGGAAGATGAAAGGCAGGAAGCGACAGTGCAAAATAGATCGGCAAGAGACACAGTTGTACCAGAGGTGGTAAAAATATACACCAGGAAGGAATCAGGTGTGGCAATGTAATAGACTCTCTCTCTCTCTCTCTCTCTCTCTCTCTCTCTCTCTCTCTCTCTCCATATTATGTTGCTCAGATTTCTCTCTCTTTTTCTAAAAATACAAAACTCAACTCAATAAAGGCAACACATGTACTGTACTATGACTGCCAGTGTATTATAGCATCAACATTATTATATAAGAGTATATATTATACTTAAGCCCCCCCCCCCAGGTATCGCCGGGATGGTTAATCTTCAGGTGGGATACGCTGGGCGGCGAGGGGAGTGACAATCTACCTGTGTCATTAAGGTCTCTGTTACCTTTTCCTGGGGCGACACTTCAGGTGAGTTATTATATAAAAAAGAGACTCACTTTATACAATACATGAAAAAATAACACCACCATTTAACTTACATAAATTAACACACAATACAGTACTGAATGCCTAACTAGCTTAGCTCCCCCCACCCCAGCCTCCCTTGAGCGAGCAGGAGCGTGCTGTGTATGGCCACCACCCCAACCAATCACCTCGACTCAGCTAGGTGGACAGCCCACCTGCTATTACTCCCTACTACTTTACTTCCCGTTTCTATTCTTTCCTTCTCTCTTTCCTCTCCTCTCTCATGGCAAAGTCATTTCCCACTTTACTTCATCATCGTTACTCAGTAAGACAGCAGTAGACCACGACGCTTAACACTGTACCTGCCTGACTCTGGTGTTACCTGTACTGTGTTAATTGGCTTGAAGAACATACAACTCTAAAACGTGATATGAATTGTTAATTTTCATAGGAAGATGAACTAGACAAAAAACGACCTTTATAACTAAATGTCAGACCAAATACTGTCAAGAGGTGTGAACAGCTTCCATATGGAGAGGAGAGGATCTTTAATTGAAGTCTAATGTGTCACTTCACGCAATAACTCTGTGGGGTGGACACATCGACAACACAAGAGTGACCGACATATAAACACTTCCGAGACAACGATAACTAATGACTTTTTTTGTTTGTCCTTTCAGAACAAAGTTCACTCCTGGGATTATCTCTCATAAACGAAGCATCACCAAGCACAAGCACCACACACCTGTATAGGCCTTCAGTATCGTCAACCAGCAACTGTCTATATGATAATAGTCCAGACAAAACCTTGCTTTTACTTTAACCCGGAAATAAACATCGACAGGTTTATTATAAATAATTATGACGACAGTAAGTTTTCAAGGTTCAAGTGTCCTTATTTCCTGCCAATGGTTCCAGGAAAACCTTAAAACTTACAATTAATAAATAATTAAAGATTTTTGTTTCTTGTATCTATATATATAAAACAAAGAAGTATGTATTTTTGTTTGTGTGTGTGTTTGTGTGTCCGCACGAGAATCTCGGAAACTACTATACCGATCTGTAGTGATGATGGATGGTGTTATATGTAGTGATGATGGATGGTGTTATATGTAGTGATGATGGATGATGTTATATGTAGTGATGATGGATGGTGTTATATGTAGTGATGATGGATGATGTTATATGTAGTGATGATGGATGGTGTTATATGTAGTGATGATGGATGGTGTTATATGTAGTGATGATGGATGATGTTATATGTAGTGATGATGGATGGTGTTATATGTAGTGATGATGGATGATGTTATATGTAGTGATGATGGATGATGTTATATGTAGTGATGATGGGTGGTGTTATATGTAGTGATGATGGATGATGTTATATGTAGTGATGATGGGCGGTGTTATATGTAGTGATGATCTATCTTCTATCGATATAAAACAAAGAAGTATGTCTGTTTGTGTGTGTGTGTGTGTGTGTTTGCTTGTGTGTCCGCACGAGAATCTCGAAAACTTCTCTACCGATCTGTAGTGATGATGGATGATGTTATATGTAGTGATGATAGATGGTGTTATATGTAGTGATGATGGATGGTGTTATATGTAGTGATGATGGATGATGTTATATGTGTTATAAGTGTTTAAATAACATGGTAGATATTACTGAGCCTTCATCAGGGTTGGTGCCTCCCTCCAGGTTCCCAGAGGTACAACTATTGGTGACATTTTCTTATTCGATGGCAGCAGTTGAGTTAGATTCATTGGTTGGGAGGTACAGACAGAGTGTAAGTAGCTGTGGAAGTTTCGCGCTCCCTGATGTCGCCCAAATTGTCATAATTGAAGGTAACTGACTTGGCAACGGTAGTGCGTACGTTGGTCTTCTTAAGGATAGAAGCGGGTTGTTGGTCGGCAACATTGGATAGAACAATGAACTCAGCAGCTTGGCGGTCAAGGTTGTTCAAGGTACCATGGGCACTGTAGTAGTTAACTTCCAGCTTGTTAGTTGATTTTCGGCTGCGGCCAATGCTGTCACCATCCAATCGTCCAACAGCCTTATCACAGGAGGCTTCGTCAAAGTATCGGATGTATGCGAAGCCATAGTGTTCATTTTTGTTGTCTTTTGCGGGCATCACAAATAGGTCGATCTGTCCACATTCCTCAAACAATGGTCGAATCTGCTTAGGGGCCACACCAGGGTAGATGTTTGTTGCAACCACCACAAAGCTGGTGTCGAAGTCTACAACGAAATCCTTGCAAGCCTTCACCTCCACCTCAGACACCTTCGATACAGTGCGTCGGAACACCATTGTGATGTACTGACACTAACAGCTCTCTCACTGAGGTCAAATCAAAATTTGACCATACAGAAAGAATTACCGTTTAATAAGGTTGGAATTTAAAGAAATTGACAACAAAATGAAGCTCTGTTTATCACTATAGTGTTGAGGACTGGTGTTTGTAGAGATGATGGATGGTGTTATAATATGTAGTGATGATGGATGGTGTTATATGTAGTGATGAAGGATGGCGTTATATGTAGTAATGATGGATGGTGTTATATGTAGTGATGATAGGAGGGTAATATATGTAGTGATGATGGATGGTGTTATATATAGTGATGATGCATGATGATATATGTAGTGATGATGGTTGGTGTTATATGTAGTGATGCTGGATGGTGTTATATGTAGTGATGATGGATAGAGTTATATGTAGTGATGATGGATGATGTTATATGTAGTGATGATGGGTGGTGTTATATGTAGTGATGTTGGATGGTGTTATATGTAGTGATGATGGATGATATTATATGTAGTGATGATAGGATGGTTCTATATGTAGTGATGGATGGTGTTATATGTAGTGATGATGGATGATGTTATATGTAGTGATGATAGGATGGTTTTATATGTAGTGATGATGGATGGTGTTATATGTAGTGATGATGCATGATGTTATATGTAGTGATGATGGTTGGTGTTATATGTAGTGATGCTGGATGGTGTTATATGTAGTGATGATGGATAGAGTTATATGTAGTGATGGATGATGTAATATGTAGTGATGATGGGTGGTGTTATATGTAGTGATGTTGGATGGTGTTATATGTAGTGATGATGGATGATATTATATGTAGTGATGATAGGTTGGTTTTATATGTAGTGTTGATGGGTGGTGTTATATGTAGTGATGATGCATGATGTTATATGTAGTGATGATGGGTGGAGTTATATGTAGTGATGATGGATGATATTATATGTAGTGATGATGGTTTGTGTTATATATAGTGATGTTGGATGGTGTTATATGTCGTGATGGATGGTTCTATATGTAGTGATGGTGGATGGTGTTATATATAGTGATGATGGATCGTGTTATATGTAGTGATGATGGATAGTGTTATATGTAGTGATGATGATGGATGGTGTTATAAGTAGTGATGATGGATGTTGTTATATGTAGTGATGAAGGATGGTGTTAGTGAAGATTGTGAAGTGATATGTAGAGAAGATTGTGAAGTGAGGTGTAGTAAAGATTGTGAAGTGAGATGTAGTGAAGATTGTGAAGTGAGATGTGGTGAAGATTGTTAAGTGAGATGTAGTGAAGATTGTGAAGTGAGATGTAGTGAAGATTGTGAAGTGAGATGTAGTGAAGATTGTGAAGTGACATGTAGTGAAGATTGTGAAGTGAGATGTAGTGAAGATTGTGAAGTGAGATGTAGTGAAGATTGTGAAGTGAGATGTAGTGAAGATTGTGAAGTGAGATGTAGTGAAGATTGTGAAGTGAGATATGGTGAAGATTGTGAAGTGAGATGTAGTGAAGACTGTGAAGTGAGATGTGATGAAGATTGTGAAGTGAGATGTGGTGAAGATTGTGAAGTGAGATGTAGTGGAGATTGTGAAGTGAGATGTAGTGAAGATTGTGAAGCGAGATGTAGTGAAGATTGTGAAGCGAGATGTAATGAAAATTGTGAAGTGAGATGTAGTGAAGATTGTGAAGTGAGATGTAGTGAAGATTGTGAAGTGAGATGTAGTGAAGATTGTGAAGTGAGATGTAGTGAATATTGTGAAGTGAGATGTAGTGAAGATTATGAAGTGAGATGTCGTGAAGATTGTGAAGTGAGATGTAGTGAAGATTGTGAAGTGAGATGTAGTGAAGATTGTGAAGTGAGATGTAGTGAAGATTGTGAAGTGAGATGTGGTAAAGATTGTGAAGTGAAATGTAGTGAAGATTGTGAAGTGAGATGTAGTGAAGATTGTGAAGTGAGGTGTAGTGAAGATTGTGAAGTGAGATGTAGTGAAGATTGTGAAGTGAGATGTAGTGAAGATTGTGAAGTGAGATGTAGTGTAGATTGTGAAGTGAGATGTGGTGAAGATTGTGAAGTGAGATGTAGTGAAGATTGTGAAGTGTGATGTAGTGAAGATTGTGAAGTGAGATGTAGTGAAGATTGTGAAGTGAGATGTAGTGAAGATTTTGAAGTGAGATGTAGTGAAGATTGTGAAGTGAGATGTAGTGAAGATTGTGAAGTAAGAAGTGGTAAAGATTGTGAAGTAAGATGTGGTAAAGATTGTGAAGTGAGATGTAGTGTAGATTGTGAAGTGAGATGTAGTGAAGATTGTGAAGTGAGATGTAGTGAAGATTGTGAAGTGAGATGTAGTGAAGATTGTGAAGTGAGATGTAGTGAAGATTGTGGAGTGAGATGTAGTGAAGATTGTGGAGTGAGATGTAGTGAAGATTGTGAAGTGAGATGTAGTGAAGATTGTGAAGTAAGATTATAAAGTAAACTGTAGTAATTGAGGTTAAACGAACGCGGGTTATTCTGTAGTGTATCCGTGTCTTTTTAACGTGGAACCAACATGGCGGTGGTTCTCAATATAGATACGTTATTTTGCCGGGAATTTCTGTCAAAACGAAATATGAATCAACCATATTTAGCCTAAATTAACCTAGCGGCTTTATTATATATTCTAAGGTGTTTAAGTTGGATAGATCAGATCAGGTTAGGTAAAGTCAGGTTGGGTTAGGTTAGGTTAGTTTTGTTAATTTTGCCAGTTATAGGCTAGTTTATTGTGCCCCCCATACTCATCCTGTGAGCGGTAGTGCAAAGAGATTACAAAGTGGTGTTAGATGAGGTAGGTGGTTAAGTTAAGTTTCAATGGGTTAGGTTAGATTACGTCAGGTTGGATTAAGTTAAGTTAGGTTAGGTAGGTAATAAGTAGATAGGTTACGGTCGGTAGGTGGGAAAGTTAGGTTTGATTAGGTTAGCTTATGTCAGACGGGGAGATTAGGTTCGATTATGTCAGGTTAGGTTCGATTATGTCAGGTTAGGTTAGATTACGTCAGGTTAGGTTAGATTATGTCAGGTTAGGTTAGATTATGTCAGGTTAGGTTAGATTATGTCAGGTTAGGTTAGATTATGTCAGGTTAGGTTAGATTATGTCTGGTTAGGTTAGATTACGTCAGGTTAGGTTAGATTATGTCAGGTTAGGTTAGATTATATCAGGTTAGGTTAGATAATGTCAGGTTAGGTTAGATTATGTCAGGTTTGGTTAGATTATGTCAGGTTAGGTAAGTAGGTGGAGGTGGGTAAAAAAGGTTAGGTTAGGTCGGCAGGTTTTAGTGTAGGAGCTTAAGTAATCCCGTAAAAATTTCACGTTAATTTTTGACACCATACATCGTAATAATCCTTATAAACTATGTTAAGGAACTGTGGTGTAATTTTTTCTGAACGGTTTATTATAAGTTTTATGCCATTAAAGAAGTTTTATCAAAGAGCGGCGTAATGAACCACAGACGTATTACCATTAACTCCTAAGTAACTTAAAACATGACTAATAACCTATGAACATGTAGTATTATATCATTACAATTTAGCGTAATATATTATGAATGCTGTTATAATATCTTAAGTGTGTTACAAACATGGCTGCTCATATATGCCATCCTGTCTCTGGCAAAGAAGAGATTGCAGTCAGTAAAATTAATTGCTAAAGACAAATACTGGAAATTAAACATATACTTATTACCATTATCTGAAAAGCTTAGAACCACCGTTTTATATTTATTAAAAGTTTGTAGTGTTATACATCATGTGTATACAAGTCACAAGTTATTATTTACGACATTGCTTCAGTCCTCGTCATCAGAGTCTTCTGTGTACAACAGATTCCTTCACCTTGCTTAGGCATTTCTTATCATCTGCTTGACAGTTACACATCTCGGTGCATGTCATGCTAGTCTTTCTGATTCTTTCTGTATGAACATGACAATGATCCACATTTCCTGACGCCACATCCACATATAACAAGTTCTGTGATTGCTTCTGGAGCTGGTGGTTGGTCTGATATTACTAGTATGAAACAGTCATTGTCAATCTTCCAGCCATGCTCTAATTGTGAAAGCATTTCACTGTCTGCATCACAAGACCACAGAAGAGCTTGATACCTTCCTCTCAATATATGGTAGTTCTCCAGCTTCTGCCTGCGTTTTCTTGAAGAGATGCCATCTAAGTTTGACAGTTTACTGAAAGTCATTCGTGGACAGTAGAGCTTAAATACAAATTCCTCTAGACCAATATACATGTCTGCTGGAGGGCATTTGGTCTACTCAGCATCTTGAATGCATCTAGTACTTTTGTGTTAGATTTCATCAAAGTGCTCCAACATGCTTTCTTTCCTTTGCCAACAAATTTTCCAATGCAGTCAGATCCTGTGAAGGCATGGAAACCTGTAAGGCTCTCTGCCCAATGTGTCATCGCTCACCAGTTCCTGTTATCATACTTGTATTTTCTCCAAGTTGAGGCTGCTTTAATATGCCAAACACATCAGTGTCTGGTGACTTAATATGTACAGTGCTGCCCTTCTGTGATGCATATACTGTATGTCCTGCTTAAGTTCTATAACTTGTGATAGCAATTTGATGGTTGAAGTCTTATTTGCTGCTTTCCACGACAGTAGATTAACCTTGGACAGCTTTTCCCAGATGCTCAATGGACCAACAATACGTTCCTTGACAAAATTTTCATAATTTTGTCTTCCAACTTCATATGCACATAGATTGTCATATATGGCATTTTCTGGCATTACAGCTCCAGTTACCAAGTTTATAAGAGCATCATTTTCCTGGGATTACAGTCACCAATAACATTGTGTAGCTTCTGTACATCAGCATATTGACAGCTGACAATAGCTGTAGAGAGCTCATGGTGCTCTGTTCTTTTGTAATCTTTATGAGTTTGATATTTTATGTAATGAACTTAATTTGAAAACCCAAATGGTAGTATATGATCTTTTATCACCTTAGACACTCTGTGCGTCATGCCTCTCAAGTGAATTTTTTCCTCTTTTACTTCTCTGGACAAATACGACCTTTATCCCATCAGAAAAAATATCACCATATATTTTCTTAATCTACAGGTGCCAAGGTTTAAAATGACGGATGGTGTTAAAAATTAACCTGAAATTTTTACGTGACCACATATTGTCTTGTTGGGTTTCTGAGAGAACTTCACGGCTAAATAGCGCCTCTGTATTGATAGCCGGTACATGTCGTAATATCCACCGCTCATAGTTAAATCTTTATGTCCGTTTATTTTGTCCTAATTTAAGTATCAAAGAGTGTTTTCATTTTTAAGTATCTTAAGTATCTTTTTCCCCACTCCTAAGTATCTAAGTATGATTTATTTTCATTTTTAAGTAGCTAACCATATTTTTGTTTTCATTATAAAATGTGATTGATATAGACAACAGAAGTAAATATCAGCTGGAGGTCGTAAACGAAGCTGATGTGAAGTATTTTGACTCGCTGTTCCCACGAACTAATTGCTTCACTGGTTTATACCGAAGAAATAAAACCGCCAACGAACCATCCGATTCAAATGTGTCTTAGGCGATACAGGGTGTTTATGCGTCACTCTGATACCAAGAATGACTTTGTGTACTGTGGTGAAGCTGAAGGTAGGATAGGGTTGGGTTGGGTTGGGATGGGTTAGGATTACGCATGTGTAGGTATATTCTGTCGCATTTTATAGGTATCTTGCGTCTTTCTCTTTATTCCTTCTTTATCATGAGTATCTGTGCCTATTAATACACCACCTCGCAGGGTAGTGGAAGAGGAATGGATAGTAACGAGATAATATTCTTCTTACATATACCTTAGCTTGATTACAGGTAACATCAGGTAGAAGTTACATGACTCTTAAGAGTTTTCCTCGACTTGGCTGATTCAACTGTAAGACTTGCTGTATTTATCCTTACTAAAATCCTCCACCTGTAAGACCATCCACTTGTAAGACCCTCCACTTGTAAGACTCTCCACTTGTTAAACCCTTTAGGGATTTGAAATACCTTCTCGTCTTGGCTCCACTAGTACTGTACACACCCTCTCTAGCCTTAGTTTACAGTAATGTTGAAGTATATAATGAAGACTCACAGCTCATGGGTTAGAAAAACAAAAGATGCTTGTTTTATTTATTTATTTATTTATTTATTTATTTATTTATAGTTTATTTTAGAATCCCCGAAAGTTAGATCAAAATGGCTGACGGAACTCACAAGCGGGCGGTGTTTACAGTATGGACCAAGAATAAAAAATAAATGAAAATAAAATAAATAAATCGTAAATTGGTGCATTGTTTCTCCAGGGGTAATTATAGAAGTACAAATGTTCTCCAGCAGTGGGTAACGATCATAGTCACGTATAGAGCTTCCGACGCAGGTAGATTGATATAGATGCATTACCTTGAGTTAGTGGGTTACAGGGGCTTCTTACACGATAATATTAAAGGTGTTTTTTCCTTCTGTTTATGGCACTTGAGGTGTTTAGGTTAGGTTTAATTAAAATGGTTTAGTTATAATAGTTATATTACGATAAGTT
>NW_024711969.1:0-2172 GCF_018991925.1 Homarus americanus | reverse complement strand
TATATGATAGTATAGTTCCAACACACACAAAAAAAAGTGTGTGTGTTGGAATTTGTACATGAATTTTAAAGAATGAAAATTAAAAACCAAATGAATAAACAAATAAATAAAATATTGTAATATGGAGGCCCCGGATTGTAGAGGTTCCCCTAAGAAGCTGCCCACTTTGCCCACTCCTGAATCCGGCCCTGGGCATTAGATCATCTTGAGGAGTGAAGAGGCAGCACTGGTGGACGAGGGAGACAGCACTGGGGGACTTGAAATAGATGTCCAATTTAGACTGCACAGTTTGTTTTTCTTTTCATTATATATTTGTCTGTAGCAAGCAAGTGCATCTTGGATCATTCTGTCAACTTTTGCAGCATACGCTCATAATTTTGATCCATGCCATCAAACATTTGCATTCCTTTATTAATTATTCTGCCATTTGTTTCACTGAAAACTTTTTGGGTGGTTCTTCTTTCACATTTTGTCTCGCTTCTTCTTGTGGAGGTACCCCTTATTATAACGACTCCAAGAGGGTGGGTGGCGCCTCGGAAAATTTTGAAATTTGAACACTTTTGGAGAATTTTGAAGCCATATGCAGTTATATTGAGGAAATTAGAACATTGAGAAATTTTAATTAACTGTATCTTTTATTGATAGTGTACAAACACCAACTAAGCGCCCACCGAGTGAGCGTACCCACCTGCGACCCAGCCACGCCACGCCTCGCCCGGACGGAAACGTTTCGGTATAGAAAATGCGCCGCCATTTGAAAAATATTTTGGTCACGACTGTCGATGTCGATGTCCCGACGGTCGTACAGAGCAGGTCGTAGTACCGTCGGACGAAGTTGAAGCAGTCAAGTAGGGGAGCACCTGTACTTGTATTTATGTGCACTTGTACAGTAAACATATAAAAGTGGCATTTACGAATGTTTGTGCATCTAAAGTTAGGCCCCATCGAAGTACGCTACATCTTGAAAATATGGCCCGGATTCACATTTTACATCCCATAGCAAATTTTGAATGTTTGTATATTTTATTAGTACAGTATAGTGTACAGTATATTATAAGTTTTAGCTTGTTTCAAGCAGAATTTCATTGTTTATCAATTATGATAACTGCACTTTTACAATTTCTGTGCTATTTTTTCTACTTTTATATACTTGTATGTTTCACTCAGTTAATTGAACCCTTTATTTGCATAGTTTTGAAGAAGACTACTGTACTTGGTACAAGTTTTTAAGACATAAATAACAGTGGTGCAGTACTGTATCTTAAGTAATATTTTTAGGCACTTTCTCCATCACTGCTTAAAGTGGACCTGAAGTGAGCTGGACATTGAGCAGATCTGCAGTGAACTAGACGTGAAGTGAACCGACCTGAAGTACTGTGAGGTATTTTATTTAATATTGTTTGGTAACCTAGAATATTAGGAAGGTTCAACAGACATTCCCAGTTTATGAGAGAGTTCTGTTCCTTAAAAACCCAAAGTCAATTGAATAAATTTTCCCATAAACTCCCATACGACGATTACAAGGCAACGCGAGCTCCCCTGAACAAAGAACGAGTCACGCTCTCAAGGCTTGTTCGCGAGTCCAACTTCTTACTCTTGTAGATAAAGGACGTACAGTACAGTAGAGTTATATAAATAGGCTGTGAGTCGAAGACAAACCTTCACTTGACCTCAAATTTTTATGTCAATTCTTCGCCTATTTGTAACAACTATTTCTACCATCCCAATTGTAATTTGTATGTTGTAACCTGTATAGTAAAAAGTAAAACACCGTGGCTATACTGCTTTATTAATGATCTGGACGATATTAAGAACTACAAAAAGATGAGGATAGACTTTCAAAGTTTCAATCAAAAAAAAAATAAATTTATTAAGAATCAAGATATTAACTAGAAAACACCATTTACATGTATATCTAAAAAGTCGATCTCAGCATATGAATTTGTTTAAGCTCATAATCTGATGTGGATCTAAATGATGATCCTACAATTCCTTTTAAAGCAAAGTTATATATTTATGCACATTAAAAGAAATGAATACCTTATTATGAAAATGGATAAACCTTACATGATTAAGTTATTAAATTAAATTTGCCTTAATCTCACCAAAAAACAGGTTGTAGCTAATTGTTTTGTAGCTGAGAGCCTCTAGCAGTTTTCAACGAAACAAAAT
>NW_024711968.1:0-13688 GCF_018991925.1 Homarus americanus | reverse complement strand
CTGGGTGTGCGAGGGCCAGGCAGGGACATGCATGGGGCTGTCCAGGAAAGCTCTGACTTGAACATTGGTGAGGCTGCAGGTAAGAGGGGCTCACTGCCAGCCTGGATGTTATCCAGATCTATGAGATCAGTGAGGGTCTTGGCACCTAGATTGACTTCAGGAGTCTTCCTGACCCTGAAGGAATCGTCACCAACTGATTCGTCATGCCCAGATCCTCTCATAAGTCTCATATCCAAGATCTTTTTGACTGCCACTCTTCTCTCCTCTTCATCCTTACTGCAGAGCATTGTCTGCAGAACTGCCTCGATGGTTACATACCAGAAGATTCTCACAGTCTGCTCCAATCTGAACAACCTTCCTTGCTGGTTCTCAGGAGCTCAAGCTGGAAGAGAACATGCCTCGACCTCGGAGAACGATGACTTGACCTTGGTGAACCAATTTGGCAAGTGGACACTCACGATGAATTGGACAATAAGTCTCAGGTTGTGAAGCTGGTTCCCTTCAGTTTATGATGAGCGACCCAAATTCTGCAGAACCTAAGAGCCGTTGTGAGCCACCTAGAATGTGAGACTGGACCTATCTGCAGGTAAGCAAGTCTATCAGGCATGACCCCAGTTTTGATGGCACTGCAAATCATGTAACCATAGTACTGGTCAGTACTCAGGTCGTCAATGACAGTATGTGCAAGCTCAACGAGTGGAGGGCCAACTGTGATTTTTCAAAGCTCGGATTTATTTCTAACTCAGTGGCAGAGTCCAGCATCTTGCCAAGAGGACCAGACCATCTGTTGTTTGAAAGAGTCTTGCCATCCAGCTTCTGGATCAGATGTCTGAGTGGCAACTCGTTGGTGTGGAGGTCACAAACAATCCAGACCAGCTTCCTCCCAATCTTCCGCTCTATCCACTGTATGACCCCCCTTGCCACCCTGTGTTCGTGTTGGTGCTGTCCCCTCCAATGGCCTGCAGGGTCTGGTCTACGTTCCTCTCTCTGAGCCAGTTCACAATGTTATCTGCCACTATCTCAGCTGGTTTCCTGATGTCATCTTTCTCTGGAGTGAAATGCCACAAATACTTCCCTCCTGGTTCACTGCAGCAGGAGTAGTGTTCCTCCTTCACCATGGCAGGGAACAACTTGTCAGAATTTCCAACTTTCATGAACACTTTAGTGTCATCCCTTCTTCCATCAAAGAACAAACAATTGATTCCATTTTCTCTTATCCCCTTATCAAACTCCTCTTCTAGGTTACTGACAAGTTTCTCCTGAGCTCTCCTTACTTTGTTATTATGATCTATCACCAGGTGAATACTCATCAGGTGTTATCAAACCACCGTCAATCCAGGCAGCTGTTGCTATCTCTGCAGTTTCTCTGAGACCAGTGTGGTGTCGCATGCTGGCCAGAGCTATGCTCGATATCTTTCTTCTATTTCAATCTTTTATACCTGGAAGGTTTGGGATCATTATTTTCTGGGTTAGGGACAAAGTCACCATTCTCCTGGTCAGCACTCGGATCAGCCATGGGGAAGTCATTAAACTCTGAATCAGCTTGACTCCAATAATCGGCCTTTTTTGCCTCACCCTGGGCCTTCTCAAGTCTCTTTTCCTCGGCAACTCTTCTCCTTTTCTGTCTCTCTGTGGCAGCCTCCTGTCTCTTGGACTCCGGAATATCTTGGCTAGAAATCATGAGAGCCCCTATACTGCCAGTCTTCTCTCTGTGTGCTTTGACAAATGCCAGTTCGATCACAGGAATCTTCAGTTCACGCTTGCAAATACAGGAGATGTGGGCCTCGGATTTACAGTCACGATCGCATCCAAACTCAGGACAGAGAACAATTGGGCACCACTTGCGTTAATTATGTCAAATAACTGGTCCAGTTGCTTGGCAAAGCTGTCCTTAACTGCAAGTTTTCCTCTCCCAAGAGAGATATCTCTTGCCTTTTCCCAACTGGCTAGCAGTCTCACTAATCTTCTTCTGACTTGTTATGACTGGAGGCTTGAACTGAGCGTTAGCCAGAGTGTACTGTGCCAAGACAGCTTTGGTCATATCACTGGCAATGTCTTTGTTTGTGTAAGTTTTTTGGTTCTTTTCACTGATTTGCCTGATTAAAACACCGTATCTCAAAGCATCTCTCAATGTAGGCAACTCCGACTTCAGGAGCTCTCTCCCAGACCCAAGATAGTGACTGAGATGGCTGATTTTGGTTCCTCGTCCTGGACACAAGCAGCCATCGCAAATACATCAACTTATAAATGCATCAGAATCTGAAACAGAAAAATATTGTTAGTTGGGTTGTTAAAGAATGAAGTCAGAAAGCAATGTTCACTATTTAATTGTAATGCACTAATGCAGTTGTAGTTAGATTTTGATAGCCTCACGCTGTACCATTTAGCAAAAGGTTGCAAAATATTGAAATTGAAATTTGCTTGGTTTATATACACTAAAATCTACCAAAAAAAGTGATGGGCCATTAGTTTTTAGCGATCTTCCCTCCCATGACACACAATCTTCTACTACTACAATGTCTTTACGATATTACTACATCTTTACTATATTACTACAGCATCTTAACTACTACTACTACAACATCTTAACTACTACTACTACTACAATGTCTTTACTATATTACTACAGCATCTTAACTACTACTACTACAACATCTTAACTACTACTACTACAATGTCTTTACTATATTACTATAGCATCTTAACTACTACTACTACAACATCTTAACTACTACTACTACAATGTCTTTACTATACTACTATAGCATCTTAACTACTACTACTACAACATCTTAACTACTACTACTACAATGTCTTTACTATATTACTACAGCATCTTAACTACTACTACTACAACATCTTAACTACTACTACTACAATGTCTTTACTATATTACTATAGCATCTTAACTACTACTACTACAACATCTTAACTACTACTACTACAATGTCTTTACTATATTACTACAGCATCTTAACTACTACTACTACAACATCTTAACTACTACTACTACAATGTCTTTACTATATTACTACAGCATCTTAACTACTACTACTACAACGTCTTTACTATATTACTATAGCATCTTAACTACTACTACTACAGCATCTTAACTACTACTACTACAACATCTTTACTATATTACTATAGCATCTTAACTACTACAACATCTTAACTACTACTACTACAGCATCTTAACTACTACTACCACTACAATATCTTTACTATATTACTACAACATCTTAACTACTACTACTACAACATCTTAACTACTACTACTACAGCATCTTAACTACTACTACCACTACAATATCTTTACTATATTACTACAGCATCTTAACTACTACTACTACAACATCTTAACTATCTTAACTACTACTACCACTACAATAACTCTTTACTATATTACTACAGCATCTTAACTACTACTACTACAATGTCTTTACTATATTACTACAGCATCTCAACTACTACTACTACTATTGCTATAATGTCTTTACTATCTTGCTACAGCATTTCTACTGCTACTACAATATGTTCACTATATTACTACAGCATCTCAACTTCTACTGCTACTACTACACTATAACATGTTCAGTATGAAGCTGAGGAACAAAATTCCAACCTCACTTTTTTATATTTTGTAATCTCTCCCTAAATTTCAACTTTAGGTCACCAGACGAACCAGATATTAATATTATTATTACTTTCAAAATGGATCGGGTTCAACTTGTCCAATTCAGAGAAGCTCTCAAGGAGTTGGAGAATCTGGAGGCTCTCCGGACTTCGTCTGTATTAAGCCTTCACCTCCCATCATCTTCCTCCCTGATACTCGTCAAAAATAGAATCAAGGATGAACAAAGCCGCGCGGCCAACATAAAGTCCGTTTCCAACCGCTCTTCAGTGCAAGAAGCACTGAAGAGCGCTGTGGATATGCTATCCACAGTCAATGCCATGCCACCCCATGGGCTTTTAGTGTTTTACGGCCAATCAGTTCTCAACAAAGCAACCGGCGAGGTGAGTCGCCTTCGCCGGACGTTAACACCTCCTCAACCAGTTCAAGAATTTAAATACGATGTCAGCAAGACATTCTCCACGCACTCACTGCACCAATTACTCATCTCCCAAGAGGGAGGCGTTGGCTACATCGCCATCGATGGGTCAGCGGTTGCCCTTGGAACGCTCTCTGAAAATGGACTAAAAGTCCACCACCATGAGCACGTGGACATTCCAAAAAAGCACGGCAGAGGTGGCCAGTCCGCTCCCAGGTTCCAGCGCATCCGCCTGGAAAAGAGACAATTGCTGGTGAAGAAAGTAATTGCTCTCAGCGAAGATTATTTTATGACTGAAAATAAGGCGACCGTGCAGGTTCAGGCCCTGGTGGTAGGGGGTCCTGGTCAGCTGAAGGACCAATTGGTTGAGCGTCTCCCTCAGCTCTTGAAGAGTGCTGTAAGATCTGTAATAAACACCTCATACTCCGGCCGTCAAGGTCTGAGGGAGGCCATCAACGGCACACGGGACCTCCGCCAGCACATGCTTTTGGAAAAGTCTAACACTGTCCTCAGTTCCATATTTGAAAAACTCAGGGTCGATGAACCGGACATGGTCTGCTTTGGTGATGAAGTTCGAGCGGCCATGGAGGATGGTGCCGTCAAAGTTGTCGTGCTATGGGACGAGTCCCCTGAACTCGCCTATTTTACAGAAAACTGTCCCGAGGGGACTGAGTTAATGGCGATACCCAACACAACTAATAATACCCAAATGCTTATAAGCACGTTTGGGGGGATAGCGGCCTTAAATAAATACCCAAGAGCCGTCCCAAACGAAGAAGAGGCCGAGTGAGGCAAAAAAAAATAAATAAATAAAAAATAAATAAATAAAATAAATAAAAAAAAAATAAAAAAAAATGTAAACAAAAATAAAATAAATGTTTATTTTTACTTTTATAAATAACAGGACTTTTCTTACTAAAACTAGTCGTTCTCAAATAGCCACTTAAAATGTACCAAAATGAACTTCACATAAGAAAGTAAACACCACCATTAACATTTCATTACAATAACAAACAATATCTTCCTTTCACTCCTATGATATACCTTACTTTAATACATATTATACATATCAATGTATAGTCAATAATATCCAAAACTATTACTCTTTATCTTTATTTCACTAAACCTAATGAATATATATAGTAAGCGTAGGTAACATCCTATTAAATATATATAGTGAGCGTAGGTAATACATCTAGCAAACCAAAACAATTACACAAAAGATAAGTATCTAAGCTAAGACAATGTTAACTAATTATCACTGGGATACTAACCTAACCTAACCTAACCTAACCTAACCTAACCTAACCTAACCTAACCTAACCTAACCTAACCTAAAATAGCCTAACATAACATAACATAATGTTACGGTCGTCCCCCTATTGTATTTAGTTTCTGTTGTTTCCCGTTTTTCTTTAGAATCGAATTTCAAAGCCTATGGTAAAGACTTTGAAAAAGTTCTTGATTATTTTATATAAGTATGTATACTAGTATTTGTTTCATTATGTAAACTTTGTAGAATGTATTCTTATTTTTTATACAGTTATGAAAGACTGTAAGAAGCAGTTGTGAAGCATAAAAGGAATTAGAAATTATATGTTGATGAAACAAGAAAGCATTGGAACATTGTTTTGGTTCTGGTGGCTCTCTCTGTAGCTAGGTTGAGGATAGGAGGGTCAAACTTGTGTGGTGCACATTTATCTATTATTTTCTAGGCAATCATGGATAATTGTGGTGTTAACTAAAGTGCAATATGTTCATTATAGTCTAAAGAATATTATAGCAGTGAGAGAGTATTGTGTTTGGTGGAGGTAACATTATTCTGAGTGAATTGATTTGCGGCCTTTTGAACACATATTTATTATATTTTGTTGTAATTTTGAAGCTGTGTTTTGATCAAACCAGTTTTAATGGGAACAGTGGTATTGAAATAAACACCTGTCAGCTGTCAGGAGGTTGTTAGCCTATGGACTGACTATACATCCTCTAGTGCAGTGGTTCTTAACCTTTTTTGAGTCACGGACCCCTTTGGGAATCTGGTGAAAGCTATGGACCCCCCCCCCTAGAAAAATGCACATAAGCACATAAACGCAACTTTGCATGTAAACATGATAAAACCATATTATGATAGAAACTCTACAGAAAATGATATGAATAACAAGGTGAATTGTCTATGTGTTAGGTCTGATGATGAAAAGATGATAGATGAAAGTGAAGATATGAAGTTGGGGAGATGTGAAAATAAACTGTTAAATAATTCAGGTGTGATGAATAATTTAGAAAAGAAACTTCATCATTTAGGAACTGAGAAGAGAAATCAAATCATACAAATTATACATGAGTTTAGGCCTTTGTTTTCTGATGTTCCTTGGAGAACTGAGGTATTACAGCATGATGTTGAGGCTGAGAATACAACACCCATTAAGCAACACCCATATAGAGTGACTCCTAAGATGAGAGAAATAATGAGACAAGAAGTACAGTATATGGTTGATAATGATATGACTGAAAGAAGTAACAGCCCTTGGAGTTCACTCTGTGTATTGGTGACTAAACCTGATGGTATTTCATATAGATTTTGTACTGATTACAGAAAAGTAAATACAGTAATGTAACCAAAGCTGACTCATATCCTATTCCTAGAGTGGATGATTGTACTGACCAAATAGGAGATGCTAAATTTGTAACTAAGATGGATTTGTTGAAAGGATATTGGGAAGTACCACTGACTGAAAGAGCAAAAGAAATGTCTTCATTTGTGACTATGGAAGGTTTATATCAGCATAAAGTGTTACCCTTTGGTATGAAAACAGCGGTAGTACTTTCCAGAGATTAGTTAATCAAGTATTGTATGATGTTAAAGGTTGTTCTGTGTGTATAGATGATATTGTACTGTATTAAAAAACTTGGGAAGAACATTTGTATTTAATTAGAGAAGTATTTAACAAATTGAATCAAGCAAACTTGACTGTAAACCTTGTGAAGAGTGAATTTGCTGTAGAATATCTAGGTTATATTGTTGGTCAGGGAAGTGTCAAACCAATTAATGCTAAGGTGGAAAGTACTGTGAAATTTCTTGCACCTACAAATAGAAGAGAATTATTAAGATTTCTGGGTATGAGTGGATATTATCGTAGGTTTTGTAAGAACTTTTCAACCATTGCTTTACCATTAACCAATCTGTTGCCAAAGAAAGTCAAATTTGTGTGGATGTTCATTGTGATGACGCGTTTAAAAAATTGAAACAGATACTTATAAGTGCACCCATACTTTTTACTGTAAATTATGATAAACCGTTTAAATTGTATGTAGATGCTAGTGATTATGGAGCTGGTGGAGTTTTAATGCAAGAGAAAGATGATGTTGAGTATCCTAGGTAGAAGGCAAGTGGTGGAGAGAGAGAGAGAGAGAGAGAGAGAGAGAGAGAGAGAGAGAGAGAGAGAGAGAGAGAGAGAGAGAGAGAGAGAGAGCCTGGAGACTTCGACCGTATTTCCTCGTGTAAAGGACTGAGGAAGAGCTTATGATTGACGAGGATTATATGGGTGTGGAAGGTGGGATGGGGAGGTGAACGAAGATTTGTAGGAAGACGAGATGAGTGAGGAAAAGGGGAAGAAAAGGAGGAAATATCGACCCCGAGACTGTGTGGCTTACCATGAATTGGGTGTCCATCCTTCAAAGACAGCGTAAGGATGAAGCTATGAAGGATAGATGAAGCCGAAGGAGTCGGATAAAGGGGGAGAAGGCGTGTCCAAGAGAACAGAATTCACTACACAGTTTGGGCCTGGGTCTCACTCGCTGGATGGTGATGGTAAGGTTGTCTTGGGTTGGGTGTAACGTTATTGGAATTTTCTTGCCGACTATCTCTTTGAATTATAGTTTTCTTTAGAGACCAGTAGCTCTGTATATCTCTATCTCTCACGCACGCACACACACACACACACACACACACACACACACACACACACACACACACACACACACACACACACACACACGACTTAGTTCATTACCTCTCCGTCACATTCTATAATCATGAGATTCTGAATTACTTTTTTTCCCTATTCACAAAAAAAAACATTCTTTTACCCCCTTCTCTTGTCCTACCTTCCTCCTCCCCTAGTTCCTGATCCCAGTGACAGGAGCCATTTCCTGGTTGGCGAAGGGAAAGAGATGCAGTTAAAAAAAAAATAGATGCCGTGGAGTTTGTGTCAAGGGGAGAAGATTTACGCGAGATAAGGTGTGTTTCCTCTGGTGCTGGAGGATTGGTACAAAGATACGATTAAAGAACATCTAAACACTATACTACACCACATAGAAACTACAATTATATCCCATAACATCACACAACACCACACTACACCCATAACACCACACTTTAACACACAACACCACACTAGCTTATGTTGGAGAGAGAGATCACTGGTTCAATTATCACAGAGTATTATGTTAGCAGCAGACGACATGTTAATGCATGTTAATGTTAATGAAGAGAAATCCCATTACAGACGTAGAGAGAGAGAGAGAGAGAGAGAGAGAGAGGAAGGTTGATAAGGCGACCAAATCTATTCTCATTTACTCAACGTGTAAGTAAAGACGTTATTTTTGTAACTATTAGTAAGGGATGAATGAGATTATCAAGGTACATTATTTTATGAGGGTGGAAATGACAACAGATTTGCTTACCTTTCATATCTCTCTCTCTCTCTCTCTCTCTCTCTCTCTCTCTCTCTCTCTTTAATCTATACCCCCTTCTCTGCCTTCATCTCTCCATACACAGATACACCAGTACATTCCCTGTAGATAGTATCAGGGCGAAATTCATATCATAACACGAGCCAATACTTCAGTGTAGCTCCCTCCCTCCTTCCTTACCTTCTTTCTTCTCTTCCTCCCTTCCTACCTCCCTCCCTTATTCCTTACCTACTTCTCTTCTCTCTTACCTCCCTCCCTCCCTTCTTACCTCCCTCCCTTCCTCCTTTCTTACCTCCCTCCCTCCCTCCCTCCACCCTTACCTCTCTTCTTACTTCCCTCCCTACTTCTCTCCCTCCCTCCTTACCTCTCTCCCCCCTACCACACACACACACATCAGTACACGATATCACAACAAACTTCAAAACTTCCACCATAAGACTGTAACTTCGAATGCCTGTTTCCTGCCCGTCTGGCTTTCCATGTTTACTTATGCCAGAAGAATTTACATAATCTGTTGCTCGGCTCTGGTTAAGTCATCGTTTGTGTCCGGAAATATTGTGACTCACTCGGCTGAACTTGTCGGAGGAGAGTGACGTAATTTGGTACTTGTGGGCAAATAACTCTCCGTCTGTCTCTGTTTACGTGTCCCCCGTAGATTGTATATGTCTTTTGTTAGTCACTCCATATGTGCGTCCATGCGCGTGCTTCCGTATATTGCATGCGTGTGTCTGCGTTATCGATTTAAACGGTATTTCTCACTCACTCACACTCAATACGCTTTCTCTCTTTCCATTTGTTTTTTTTCTCTCTCTCTCTCTCTCTCTCTCTCCCACTTGACGAGAAGAAGCATAGACTATCAAACTCCGCCAGCAGCATCCACTTACACCTCACTTCTCAATACTTAAGTGGCCACGGGAAGATGCTTACACACTATGTCTCCCATTCTCCCGACTGACTCTGATTATGAAGGAAGAGGAGGAAGGGGGTAGGAGATAGAGGAGGAGGGGTATGAAGTAGAGGAGGTAGGAGGATGTGGAGGAGGAGGATGTGGAAGAGAAGGAGGCGAGGGCGGGGCTATTATCTTCTTTTCCCTTTCTTCATTTCCTCCTCTTCCTTCCCCGTCTTCTCCTCGTTTTTCTCCCTCGTTTCTCCTCATTTCTCACCTTCTTATTCTCTCTATTATCTACACTCTTCCTCCTCCAATCCTTCAATATCCTCTTCTTTCCATTACCCTTTTCCTTCTTTCTCTTTCCGCATCCCCCTTCCTTTTTCTTCATCATTCGTTTTTCTCTCCCTCAGTCCTCCTCCTCCTACTTTACCCCCGTTCTCTTCCTCTCTCCTCCCTCCTTCCTGTTCTTTCCACCTGCCCCATCTTCCCTTTGCTCTCCTTTCCCTCTTTAGGTTATCTTATTTGGTCTCTCCTGTACATTTAACTTCACATTCAATCATCAATATAATCGTCCTCATGAATTGTTTTTGTAAATTTTTAATCTAGACGGTGAAAATTGGGTAAAATTCCCCCCAAATTAATACAATATACATTAAATGAACTTGTGTATTGAGTGTATTGAGGTGAATACCATTCCCCCAATGTCCTTTTTCGTCTGCATCACATAACATATTCAGCTCTTTGATCTACGAACACTCGCTCTTTCAAATATTGTAAACAAGAATGACAGATTTATTGGTGATACTCATTATTGCTGACGTGTGCTTTAGTGGGAACGTGTTGGAATACTAATTGCAATATTATCAAACGTATGAATGTATTTACATTGATATAACACGTCTATTGACACTGATGTACTACATGTTATATACAAATGAAAGTATTACAGTTAAGGCGCATGAGCAACTTCAAATCACACACACACACACACACACAAAATTACAAAGAAAATCCCCCTTCCCCCCGCCTCACACGAAGAGGAAAAATGAAAAATTATCGAAGCCTTGAGATATCTTACGTCCACCAGTCCTCTCGGTGAATCTTGCAGTCAACAAGTCCATCTCATCTGCATCAAATCTCTGGGGAGGTCATATATCCAACCATCCCTTCTCCGGGAGATTCTTGACACCGGACACGCCGCCCCGAGGACATGTGACAAATAGGATATCATTAGAGAGGCCGACACGAGTGCTGTGGCAGTCGGACACATTTACCCTAAGTTATGTTCCACGAACCAGCGACCCCGGCAGGAGACGCTGAGAGGACCTGAGATTGTTTTCTGACTATAAATCTCCCAACAGACGACTGGAGGTCAAAACTTTTGGAGCTTCTAAACTTGAAAAAAAACTGGAGGTAATCTTGTGGCCGAAGTGAGGACTGGGTGAAGATGTTTTTTTTTTAGTTTAACAAATTTATTGGCAGAGCTTGTAGTACAGTTTGCCTATTATGAGTAATTCAGTCAGGTCTTGACACTGAGGGTGGTATTACTTCTCACTGCCACGCAGGACGGACGTTCATACATAAGGAAATACATCATATTCATTAACAGCTATATACACTATCGTGGTCCTAAATGCTATCTGGCCGCTGGAGGAGGCCCTAAAGATGCCATGGGCCTGTAATATGACCTTAAAGACTCCCAATATTAATATCACGGCCCATAAGAGCCCCTGATCCTGTCTCATGACTCACACACTCCCCCATACTGTAAATTCTTCATCCACAGCTAAAAAAAAAAAAAGTCAGAAAAAACACATTGGTTGCCATACTCTCGGGGGACACCTTAACTGGTTATACAACAGTGACCCTGACCTCTGACCCAGTAATCTCCGCTATCAATATGAAGCTTTTTATCCCTGGGGCCAAGGTCCTTATGGAAATTCGTGTTCAGTGGTGTATAGAAACTACCCAAGTCACCGCCAAGAACAAAAGAGTCGTTTACAGACACAGATGGCGATAGTAATCATCTCAGGCAGCCAATATCAACTGTATAAATCAAAGGTTAGAGATACAATAGGTCCCCTTAAAACTACGACAGGAGAAATGACTGATGATGAGTTAGAAATGTGTAGTACGTTAAATAGTCATTTTCGCTCCGTATTCACATGAAAACCTAGCACAGTTTCCAGAAGTTCATATGTATATAACGACAGTATAGAAAATATGTTGATGAATATCAATATTACTAGTAACGATGTGCTTAAAGTAATTAACAAACTGAAGTTCTCATAAATCGAAGCTCTGGTCCAGACGAGGTATATGCTAGAATATTAAAAGAATGGAGATGAGTTGAGTAATCCATTAGCAGTTTTATTTAATGTCATTGTAAATCGGGCCTAGTTGGTGAAGCTTGGAAACTTTGCAAATGGAATTCCGATTTTCAAAAAAGGTGATAAATCAATTGCATCAAATTACCGTCCCATTAGTCTCACGTCAATCATAGGCAAGTTGCTAGAGTCAATTATTGCTACGAAAATCAGAAGCCACCTTGAAACATTCAACTTAATTCATTCTTCTCAGCACGGGTTCACCCAAGGACGTTCTTGTCTCACAAATTTGCTTAGCTTTTTCTCAGAAGTATATGAAGCGGTAGATAATGATAAGTCATATGATATAATTTATTTAGATCGCGAAGCATTCTTGATAGGAGTCCTCATGAGAGATTGATAAGGAAGGTAGGCTAATATTGAATAGGTGGATCAGTATTAAAAATGGATTAGGTCATGTTAACTGGTAGGGAAACAAAGAGTCAAAGTATAATGGATATAAGCTCGATTAAAAGTGGTCAAAAGCAGTTCCCCTAGATTCAGAAGGGCCCTCTGCTGTTTGTTATATTCATTAATGATCTTGATTTAGGCATAACTAGTAGGATTAGTAAATTTGCAGATGATACCAAAATGGGGAGAGTGATAAATTCAGACAGTGACTTTGAACACCTTCAAAGAGATCTAGATACCCTACATGAGTGGTCAGTAGACTGGCAAATGAATTTTAATACTGATAAATGTAAGGTACTACAGATAGGGAAGACGAATACAAACGTTAAGTATAAACTAGGTAACACGGAAATAGAAAACTCAGTTTGTGAAAAAGATCTAGGTGTATTTGTTAGCAATGACTTGAAACCTAGAAAACAATGTATTAGCGTTCGCAACAAGGCAAACAGGATTCTTGGGTTCATATCTAGGTCTGTGAGTAACAGAACTGCTGACGTTATCTTGAAACTTTACCTAGCATTAGTGAGGCCACACATGGATTATGCGGTTCAATTCTGGTGTCCTTATTATAGAATGGACATAGATTCTTTGGAGAGAGTACAAAGAAGAATGACAAAATGATCCATAATATTAGAAACCTTCCATATGAAGAAAGACTGAAAAGCTTAGGCTTGCATTCATTAGAGAGGCGTAGAGTTAGGGGAGATATGATAGAGGTACAAGGGTAAGGATTAATATGGTAAAATGGAAGATGTTCTGAAGCTCATAATAATGAAATAATTAGAACAAATGGTTTAAATTAGATAAATTCCGATTCAGAAAGGATATAGGCAAGCACTGGTTTGGTATCAGAGCGGGATATGTGAATAGGCTACCGAGTGCCATAGTAGGATCGTATTAGGAGCTTCTAAGACGAAGTTGGATAGGCACATGGAAGTGCTGGGATGGGTGTGAAAGGGATCTGCCCTGTATGGGCCAGTCGGCCTCCTGCAGTATCCCACTTTCTTATGTTCTTATGTTCTTATGTTCTTATATAATAATAATAATAATAATAATAATAATATTAATAATAATAATAATAATAATAATAATAATAATAATAATAATAATAATAATAATAATAATAATAATAATAATAAAAATAATTAACGGTTTATTGAAAGAGCTTGGCAGCCAGAAGGCTGAAAATATACAGTTACATATTTGGGGAATGGGTTTCTAATTACAAATAATATACAAGTAACATAAGTGACACAAATAAGACATATAATAACTAGA